>NC_045589.1:1308814-1405878 GCF_009819795.1 Aythya fuligula
TGTTGACAGAGACCAAGGGATGCGAGATGTATCCCTTTGTTAGGCATTGGAACAGGCTGCCCAGGGAAGTGGTGGAGTCGCCATCCCTGGAGGTCTTTAAAAGACGTTTAGATGTAGAGCTTAGGGATATGGTTTAGTGGGGACTGTTAGTGTTAGGTCAGGGGTTGGACTCGATGATCTTGAGGTCTCTTCCAACCTAGACAATTCTGTGATTCTGTGATGTATGGGACACTGGGGACAGGGTGGGACACAGGCTACGCTGGAGATATGGGGGAAACTGGGGGTGTGGGGAGGCAATGAGGATATGGGGCATGTTGGGAACATGGGGAAACAGGGCATGCTGAGGGTATGTGGCATGTAGGAGATGTGGAAACACATGGAAGGAAGTTTTGGGACATGGGGGATATGGAGGACATTTGAGGACATGAGGGATGTGGGGAAGACAGACGGGGATATGGCAACACAGGGCATATGGAGAGCCAAAAGTAAACATTTGGGGACATGGAGGGACTTTTGGAGAATCAAGGGAGACCTGTCATTGGCCTCCTGGGAGTTAGTGGTGATCCTAACAGCAAACTGTGAGGTGCACTGGAGAAAGACATGGGACATGAGGTGATATGGGGAAACATGGGGACCTAGCAGCAGCCTCCTGGGAGTTGGTGGCAATCTCGATAGCCAGCTGGACACTGCGCTGCAGGGCATCGCGGGTGCGCTGGTCCACAGGCTCCACACTCTGGATGTCGACGCTTGTCACCACCAGCCCATTGGGGGCAAAGCGGAGCTGCTCCCGCAAACGCCCACTCTCATCGAAGCCAAACACAGCTGAGCAGATGAGACGATTTGAGTTCTGGGGACATTGGGGACATCAGCGTCACTTGGGGATGTTGAGGCCGTTGGGGCAGTGGGGACACTGGGGAACATACAGGGCTTCATTGATGCCAAACAGAGCCGAGCAGAACAGCCTGTTTGAGTTCTTGGGACATTGGGAAATTCCTGATGTCCCCAGTGACTCTTGGGCACATCAGAGGCTCAGGGGGACAACGGAGACCCAGGGTAATATGCAGGAGCCACAAGGTTATGCCGAGTGACACAGAAGGGGCACACGTAGTGTTGGGGGGTTGGGGGGGGATGTTGAATCTGAGTGGACCATGGTCACACATGCAACATAGGAAGACATGTGGGGGCATAGGTGACACAGGATGGTGCACCAATGACCCAGAGTACCATGGCAGGAGGAGGGGGTGGAGGCACTGGTGATGCAGGTGAAAGTGGGGGTACTTGGGCTTGACCAAGGGAAAATATGTATGACCAACAAGACCTTGTGGAAGTCATCAAAGGTGACGGCAGCAACAGCACCACGCACACGGGAGGCCAGGGCCTTGCAGGCATCACCCACAAAGTCAGGGACACTGAAGAGGCGCCCCAGATCTTTCGGTTCTTCTGGTACCTCGAAGTGCCTGCAAGGAAAGTGTCCTCAGGTCTCTCCCACGCCAGAGTGCTCCCACCCTGGTCCTTGATCCTGGCCTGATCCTACTCCCACTGCCATAACCCACCTCTGTCCCAGAACCACCAACCAAAGGCCAAAGCATCAGTCTCTACCCAACAGCCAAGCTGCACCTCCTGGCTCTAGCACATGCTCCCTAACTAAAGGTTTTGTCCCCAATGATGACCCAGGATCTGGTCTGTCCCCATATTGTTGTCAGTGCCTCCACCAGATCCTGCCCCACCTCCTCCTTGTCCTCCTAGCCCAGTCCTGCCCAAGCAGCATCACTGCCCAATAACCCCAATGCCACCCACGGCCTAACCATGACCCCACAGCCCAAGTCCTGACCCCACAGGGCTCAAGGCCCTATCCCCAGCGTCCAAGACTATCCCAAATCCAACCCCACCCCCAGCCCCTAGCCATGTCCCCAAGCCTCACGCTCAATCCCATCCCACACCATTTACCTGAGATGGTTCCAGGCCCCCACCCTCATCACCCATCCCCATGGCCCACCAACATAAGCCTCACCCACCAGTTGTAGGCCAGCTGGAGCTGGAGGCGGGCATGGTCAGCAGTCTCGATGGTCACGATGTCAGCACAGAAATCAGGGCCAAGGCGGAGGCAGAGGCTGCGTCGGGCATGGGGCCGCTTGGGGCGGCCTGCTGAGAGGGACAGGACCGTCAGCTGCTCCCCAGGACCCAGCACCACCAGTTCAGGGCCCAGCACCACCCTGCAACACAGCAAGAACATGCCAAAGCCATGACACATAGGTCCCAGCACTGTCACACGCACCACGGAGACCAATACCACCCTGGCACATCAAGGACATGCTGTGACACATGGGTGAAGGCACAGTCACACTGGAGCCCAACACTCCCTTGTGTTGTAACAAGAACATGGAAAGGACATGGGTCACATGCTGAGGATATAGATCACAAGATGGGGACACACCAAGGACTTATCACAGAACCACAGAATCTCAGACTGGTTGATGTTGGAAGGCAACTCTGGAGATCACCTTGTCCAAGCCTCCTGCTCAAACAGGGCCACCTAGAGCCAGTTGCCCAGGACCATGTCCAGACAGCTTTTGAATATCTCCAAGGTGGGAGATTCCACAACCTCTCCAGGCAGCCTGTGCCAGTGCTCAGTCACCCTCATAGTGAAAAAGCAAGAGGGAATCTCTTATGATTTAGTTTGATCCCATTGTCTCTTGTACTGGCACTGGGGACCACTGAAAATAGCCTGGCTCCCTCTTCTTTGACCACCCCGGCACTCAGGTATTTATCTACATTAATAAGACCCAAGCCTTCTCTTCTCAAAGCTCAAAAGTCCAGCTCCCCCAGCTTTTCCTCCAGGAGACGTGCTCCAGGCCCTTCATCATTTCTGTGGCCCTTCATTGGACTTTCTCTGCAGGATGGGCAGGTCTCTATTGTAATGAGGAGCCCAGAACTGGATGCAGTGCTCCAGGTGTGGCTTCACCAATGCTGAGCAGAGAGGTGCATTACCTCAACCTGCTGGCAACACTTTGCCTAATGCAACCACTAGCTGTCACTGTGGCAAGGGCACATTTCTGCCTTATGTTGGACTTTGTGTCCACCAGGACCACATTTTGCAGAACATTTTCTGCAAAGTTGCTCTGCAGCTGGGCAGCCCCAGCATAAATGGTGTGTGGGACTGTCCCTCCCCAGGTTCAGGACTTTGTACTTGTCTGTGTTGAACTCCATGAGGTTTCTGCCTGTCCAGTTCTCCAGCCTATCCACATCCAGACCCTCCTGTGTTACGGCAGCAGGACCCTCTGGCATCTCAGCCACTCCCCCCAGCTTTGTATAAATCACAGACTGGCTGAGGATCCACTCTGCCCCCTCACTGTCCAGATCATTACTGGAGGTGTCAAATATGACTGGAGTGAGTACTGATCCCTGGGGTACACCACCAGTTACCGGCCTCCAACCAGACTCCATGCCACTGGTCACCACTCTCTGGGCTCAGCTGCTGAGCCACTCTTCAGTCCACCCTGTTCTGTGCTCATCCAGCCCAGGCTGCAGCAGCTTGCCTGTAAGGATCTTATGGGGGACTGTGTCAAAGGCCTTCCTGAAGCCCAGGCAGACCATATCCACCAGTCTCCCCTTGTCTACCTGGCCAGTCATTTCATCACAGAATGCTACCAACCATGTTCATCAAGCCTGACTTCCCCTTGGTAAATCCACGCTGATGATTTTCCTGTCCTTCCTGTGCCTTGAGATGGTTGCCAGGATTAGCTGCTCCATCACCTTCCAAGGGATCGAGGTGAGGCAGACGGGCCTGTAGTTCCCTGGCTCCTCCTTTTTGCCCTTGAAGGAAAGTGTAGCACTTGCTTTCCTCCATTCTTCAGTCATCTCTCCCAGTTGTCGTGACCATTCAAAGATCACCAAGCAAGGTGTTGCAATGACATCAGCCAGCTACTTCAGCACTTGTTGTTGCACCCCATCAGGGCCTATGGAACTATATATACACCCAATTTGCCTAAGTATCCTCAAATCTGATCCTCTGCCACCAAGGTCATGCTTTACTCCAGGCTTTCTCCCTGGTCTCCAGAGCCTAGGATACCTGAAGACTGGTGTGTCTGATATAGACCGAGGCGAAGGTGGCATTCATTCCCACAGCCTTTTCTACATCCTGTGTCACTAGGTCCCGTGCTTCACGCAGCACTAGGCCCATATTTTCTTTTGTCTTCCTTTTGCCCTTTCTGTACTTGTAGAAGCCCTTCCTGTTACCTTTGACATCCATTGCCAGATTGAGCATTGGCTTTCCAATCTGCAACCCTACATGCTTGAACGGTGTCTCCATTTTCCTCTTAGGTTACCTGTTCCTGCTTCCATTTTCTTTATGTTTCCTTTTTGTGTGTGAGTTTGGCCAGGCTTGTTTATCCACGCAGATCTCCTGACATTGTTGACCTACTTCCTGCTCTTGGGATGGACTGCTCCTGAGCTTGGAGGAGGTAAGCTTTCAGAATCCCATAGGACTCTCACAAGCAGGTCTTTGGAGAAGCCAGTTTGCCCTCCTAAAGTCCAGGCTTGTGATCTTGCTTTTTGTCTTGCTTCTTCCCCTCAGGAGCCTGAACTCCACCATCTCAGGGTTACTGCAACCATGGCTGCCTTTGACATTCATATCCTGCAACTGAACACAGATCTCTAACTCCTTTTGTTGATACCCCAATGCTGCATGCACTAGGAAACAGACCCTTCAGAAGAGGCTCCCCAACATGCTCATTTCCCAGAAAGTGTGTTTTCTTTCCCCATAATCATGTCCAGAGGGTTGGACTAGCATTGGCAGTCCTTCCACAGCATCCTGGATCCAGGCTCCTAGCAGACAGCAAAAGAGACCAGGTTGACCAATGGTTGCCTCCATCCCCTGAAGCATGCCCACCAGCATCACTCACCAGTTCCTCCCAGTGCTCCTACATGGCTCAGGGTCAGTCTGCCCAAATGTTTCATTTGAAAACACACCCAGATCCTGACTCCTCAGCTTTGAGAGCAGCAAATTTATTACACAGCTGCAAGCTGGGGAGCAGGACAACTCCTCTTGGCATCAGAGATCTCCAGCTTCCAGCCTTTGCCTTCCTCAGAGTTTGCACATACCAATCTGCTAGGAACAGGCTCTGTCTAGCTCACATGCCAAGGACATGCCATGACATGGAGGTCCCTGCTCCTGCTCCCCAGGGCCCAGCACCGCCAACTCAGAGCCCAGCAAAAGCCTGCAGGGTCACATGCTACAGATATGCCAAGGATATGGATCATACCCAAGGACATGCTGCAGACACATGCTAGGATACATGGGTCCCCACGCTGTCACCCAGTCCTCAGGGCCTAGAACCACCCAACAACACACCAGAGACAGAGATGAGTGGTCTAGACACATGAAGGACATGCCATGCCAAGTGTCCCAGCATTATCACCTGCTCCCTAGGCCCCAGTACCACCAGTTTGGAGCCTATTACTACCCTGTACCTGCACACACCAACTTTATGCCATGGACACCGTCCACTTGCCAAGGACACGCAATGACAGGTAGGTTCCTGAACCACCTGCTCCTCAGGGCTCAGGACCACCAGAATGGGGCCTAACACTATCCTGGGCCAGTACATGCTGATGACACACCAAGGACATGAGTTACATGCCAAGGACATGCAATGACATGCAGGTCCCTGCATTGTCACCTGCTCCTTAGGGCCCATCGCCAGCCTGTGGGATCACACATCAAGGACAGGAGTTACGTGACAGAGACTGCCAAGGATGTGTTACAAGTCCCTACACTGTCACCTGGTCCCCAGGGCCCTGCATGGCCAACTCGAAACGCAGCACGACTTCACACCCTGTCAAGGACAAGCAAAGGGTCACATGCCAAAGTACACTGGGTCTGGCTGGGATGGAGTTAATTTTCTTCAAAGCAGCTTGCATGGTGCTGTGGTTTGCATTTGGGACCAAAATAGTGTTTATAACACACCAAGGTTTCAGCTATTGCCGAACTGCACAGCACCAAGGCCTTCTCAGCTCCTCTGGCTGCCCTGCAAGCAAGGAGCCTCAGGGTGGGCAAGAAGTTGGGAGGGGACACAGCCAGGACAGCTGACCCCAACTGGCCAAAAGGCTATTCCAAACCGTATGATGTCATAAAAGTTTGTATTTTATAAAAGCTGGGAGAAAGGAGGAAGAAGGGGGACATCTGGGATGCTGGCACCTGTCTTGCCAAGTAACCATTACACTTGATGATCCCTGGGAATGGCTGAACATCACCTGCTGATGGCAAGGAGTAAATGAACTCATTGTTATATTTCTCTTGCTTGCACACAGAGCTTTTACTTTACCAACCAAACTTTATCTCAACCTGAGGCTTTTCTCACCTTCACCTTTCCAATTCTCTCCCCCATCCCACTGGGGGATGTGAGCAAGCAGCTGCGTGGTGCCAAGTGCCAAGCAGCCTACCAGGGTTAAACCCACAACATAAGGACGTGCCTAGGACATGCCCAGGACACACAAGTCCCCACACCATCACCTGCTCCCTGGGGCTTGGCACCACCAACACTGGGCTCTGCATCGGTCAGTGGGGCCACCTACCACAGATGTGCCAACAGTAACATCATCTAAACCCAGCACCACCTTCTGCATCACCTCCATGCCCAAATCCTCCTCCTGCGTCCCCCCCACCATATCCACCACGACCCTGCCCCGCCATGCCCACAACCACAGGTGCTCACCGTGCCCGCCGCTCCCGGTAGTCGTAGACCTGCACAGCAGCGTTGTGGGGCACCTGGTAGGTGACGGCGCGGGTGCGGTCACGGTGCTGGACCTCAGCATCCGGGCTCGAGGAGGAGGGGATCCCAGCATCCAGGCCAGTGCGGTCTCCACGGGCTTCGGCCAGCAGTGCCTCCACCCCAGGGGGCAGCTCCTTCTCCCACAGCTCCTCGGACTCCGTCAACATGTAGGTCTGGCCCGTCACCACCCGCACCTGCATTCACACCCACCTCATGGTGCTGCTGGGCTGGGACGGCCGCTGGGGGCACTGGGAAGGGATTTGGAGGGCACTGGAAGCACTTGGAGGGTGTATGAAGGCATTAGGAGGGGCACTGGGAGCATTGGGAGTTTGGGGGCACTGGATGGGTATAAGGGACACTGGGAGCACTAGAATGGTGTGTCTGGGGACATTGGGAAGGTCTGGGGGAACTGAACAGGGGTTTGAACACACTGGAAGCAGATATATGGGATACTGGGAGCCCTGGGATGGACTGTGGAAGGTGACGGGGGGTACTGAAAGGGGGTCCAGGGTGCACTGGGAGCATGTCTGGGGCCACATGGGATACTGGGAGCACTGGAAAGCAGTCTGTGGGATACTGGGGTAGGTTATAGAAAGCACTGGGAAGGGAGCTGGAGGCACTAAGATGGATTTTGGGAGCACTGGGAGAGGGTCTGGGGATACTGGATTGGGATATGGGGGCACTGGAGGAATGTGGAACACTGGCAGGAGAACTGGGAGCACTGGGGGTGGGAGTGGAGGGCTATAGTGAGCTCACTATATTACTTGGTCTATAGGGAGTCCTGGCTGATTTGGAGAACTACGGGGAGCTACGTGCATTACAGGAAGCTACTGAGGGCAATGGGGAGGACCTAAAGGCATCCGTGGGGGCTGCACGGTGCTATAGAGGGCTGTGGGTGAGTGGGAAACGTTTATATGGGACTACAAAGGATTACTGGGGGCTATAAGGAGCTGCTAGAAGTCTACAGGGAGCAGTAATGGGATTATGGGGAGCCACAGAGAGCTAAAGGAGGCTATAAGGCAGCTATAGGAGACATTATGGGCTATAGGAGGCCACAGGAAAATCAGCTACAGGGAGCTACGAGCTCCAGGGGAGCTAGAGCAGCAGGGCAGGCACCTTGCCAGTGCGGATGTCGCGCACATAAATGCCCTCGTTGTCAGCTAGGGCCACAGCCTGGCGACGTTCCAGCACAGCCACCTCGGCGGGCGGCACGTACTCGAGGGGGCCCCGGGCCAGCCAGCGGTCACCTGCGCGCCGTATCACCTCTGTCCCCTCCTGGAGATGTGGGGATACCATCAGCAACCAGCCTGGGGACGCAGGGACGCACGGACCCCTACCCAACCCCTGGCTGGGGACATGGGGACAGACGCACACCTCATGGCCCTCTGCTACCAGCCAGTCTGAAGGCATGGAGACAGGGAGCACCCCCACAGCCTGCCAGCTTGGGGACAGCACCCCCTCCCATTGTCCTCTGCCACCCACCTGGCTTGGGGACCCAATGATAAAGACAGATGTCCCCCCAAGTGTCCCCTGAGACCCCCATAATCCCCCAGACATCCCCCACATACCCACCTGCCCCCAGGTACTCGACCATCCCCCATGACATCCAGCCACCGGTGGGTCCCCCAGTTGTCCCCTTTGTCCCCAAATCACTCCTGGTTGCCCCGGGCATCCCAGGCTCCCTGGACCCCCAGTTTCTCCCAGGTGCCTCCAGGTGATCCTGCAAGCCTGGGTGCCCCCTGGGTCACCTCACTGGTGTCCTTGATCGTCTGGAGTGCCTGAAGCAGTAGACCCTCATCCTCAGAGAGCACAAAGACATCCTGGATGCCATCCTGGAGCCGCTCGCCTGGTTGCAGAAAGAAGGACCTCTCCCCCTGGGGACGTGGGAATGTGTCACCAGCAGGGCAAGGAATGGCAATGTGGTGAGGACACGGGGCAGGGGCATGGGGTACGGTGACACACAGTACAGGGATATATGGAAGGGGGCATTAGGGCCCCTCAAGGATTCCTTTGGGTCCCTGTGGACCACTTTTAAGACCTTCAGGGAAGTATACAGGTACATCAGGGACAACTTCAAGTCCCTGGGGACCAACCATGGGCTGCTGTAGAAGCTTAGCATCCCTCATCAACACACTAAGGTTAATTTAGGTGTTGTAGGGTCCTTTGGGACCACCATTGAGATATTTGGGGATGCCTACGTGTACATCAAGGCCACCCATGGGCTCCTTGGGGGCACTCGGGGCACCTCAGGGGTCATGCCAGGATCCCTCAGGGATAACTTTGGGACTTTAAGGGATGCCTCAGAGATGCATTAGGGTCCCTTGGGGCCACCTTTGAGACCTCTGGGGACACCTATGCATATACCAGATTCCCTCAGAGCCATCTGTGTGGCCCTTGGGGCCACCCTCAGGTCCTGAGGTCCACACTTGGAACCCCTGGGGCACCTTACTGTCCCCCGCTGATACATTAGGGGCACATTATGTCTTAGAGCTGCTCAGGACCACACCTTTGCTACCTGTGGAGAAGCTAAGGCCACATTAGGTCACCTGCAAGTCCCTGGGGTGCCCACCTTGATCACACGCTGCTGGCCCAACTGGGGCTGCCCGTTGGGCCCCACGGGGTCGAGCACCACGCAGTACTGCCGGGGACCCAGCGTCGTCACCTGCACCTCAGCCACCACCTCCTCAAACACCTCTGGGACGTAGGCCTCGCTCTGCTGCTGCGTCACCAGCCACTCCTCACCCGTGCGGCGCACCCGGCCCTGTGCATCCTCAAAGGTCCGTACAGCTCGCAGGTGCAGGGCTTTCTACGGGAGGGAAGGACAACAGTGGGTGATGGGACACCAAAAGCTGGCCCCGCCAGGCCTTGTCACCTGTGTGGGCAAGGTGACAGGGTTATGGGACTTCAGACTCGTCCCATAGGGTCCTTGTTATGTGTGGGTGAAGGGAAGACAGGGATATGGTGGATTGCAGCAGGGCTGGACCCTCTAGAGATTCCCTGTTACCCACAGGTGCAGGGAAAAAGGGGACACAGTGGGCTCAGAGCAGGGGGAATGGGACCCTCAAACATATCCCCAAGGAGCCTCGTCACCTGCGGGTGCAGGGGGCACAGGGGGGTGATGGTACCCCACACCTATCCTGGAAGGTCACTTGCCACCTTGGGTGCAGGAGAACAGGGACAGAGAACCCCAAAACCCATCCTGAAAGGTCCCTAACACCTGTCTGTGCCCGGAGCATGTAACAGGACCCCCAAATCAGGTCTTTGTTACCTATCAGTACAGCAGAAATAGGGTCATGGTGGGCTGGTGGGGACAGGATACCCAGAGGGTCCACATCACCCCCTGAGGCAGGGGGAACAAAGACAGCATAGCTGAGGGGGACAGTGCCCCTCACACAGTCCTCAACACCCATGGGTGCAGGGGGCATGGCAACATGGTGGGTTGGAAGGTCCCCCAGAGGGTTCTCATCACCCATGGGTGCAATGGGGACAGTGCCATGATGGATCAGGGGGATAAGACCCTTCACCCACCCTGGAGGATCCTTGTCACACCCACGGTTGCAGGAGAATAGGTACACGGACCCCCAAACCCAGTCCAGAGGGACCTCCAGAGGCACCACGGGCATGGCTACGATACTGGCTCAGGTCCTGGAGAGTCCCTGTCATCTGCAGGGGCAGGGGAAACCACGGGCAAGCGTCACGATGCCAGGTACCTTGTCAGTGAGGACGTAGGCGTCCACAACGTCGACCACCTCCTCGTAGACACCAGGCAGGTAGGCACCCACCCGCTTCACCAGCCACTCCTCCCCTGGCAGCAGAGGGATGGGGCTAAGGATGCTGCAGTGCTGGGCAGGGTGGGGACTGGGAGTCCCAGGGGGACTGGGATGGGATGGGTTTTGAGGGGACTTGGGCATATGCAGGTCCTAAGGGTGCTAAGCATCCTATAGATCTTAGGTGTCCTAAAGATGCAGGGAGCAAAGGGCCCTAGGGGGCAGATGGGAGAATCCTAAGGGTGCTGGAGGTACTGGTAGTTATGGGAGCCCTGTGGGTGCTGGGAATCTTGAGGGGCTAGGGGCTAAGACAGGGTCCCACAGGTGCTATGGGAGAGGAGGGAGGTTATGGGGGGGGGGGTTGGATGGATGTGTTGGGGATCACAGGGGCGCAGTGGGGTCAGACAGGGATGCTGGAGGTGCTGTAGGGTGAGAGGGGGTGCTGGACAGTGGAATGGGAATGCGGGAAACCCCAGGCAAGCTGAGGGATGAGGCAAGTGTCCCACACATGCTGCAGCATGGGGAGGGGTGCCCAGGCGTGCTTCTGAATAACACAGAAATCCCATGGGTGTTAGGGGGTGACACAGGGCTCCCAGTGGTGCTGGAGGGGTCCCATGGGTGCTCAGGATGCTGGCAGTCCCAGGAGGGCTGTCAGACAACACAGAAGGTGCGTGCATGCTTAGAGGAGACACAAGGATTGCAGGGGTGCTTGGGGTCCCAGAAGTTCTGGGAGATGGGTTGGGGTGCTGCAGGCTCCAGGAGCACTCTCAGATGACACAGAGCTCCCATGGGTGCTGAAGGGTGACATGAGAGTCACAGAGGGGCTGGAGGGGGAGAAGAGGATCCCAGGGTATGGGGTGTGGTGTCCCAGGGCTGCCTTCAGGCAACACTGGGTGCTGAGGGGGGGACACCAGAGGCACAGGGTGACACTGAGCCAGCCAACACTGAGTGAGGGCTGAACCCAGGAAGCCACCGTGGCTACCAGGGAGTCCTGGAGTGTCACCGGGTGCAACGGGGTGTCCACGAGTGCTACCTGTGACGCGGCGGATGCCCTGACGGTCGAGGCACTCCTTGCGTGCCCGCAGGCGGATGGCCTGGTTGTGCCCGATGACAGTGGCCTGCAGCGTCTCCACCACCTCCACCTCCTTGCGGGGGATGTAGGTACCTGCATGCAGGCAGCACCATCAGCCCCCAGCTCCCTGAGCTCTCCCCAGGGGGTCCTCAGGAAGGTGTCCCTGCTCACCAGGACCCTCGAAGAGCCACTCGTCGCCTGCTACGAACTTGTTAGAATCCTCGTCCTCAAAGTCAAGCAGGGCCCGAAGGTGCAGGGCGGTGTCAGCCAGCACCACCTGCAGTGGGGTGACACCCTGGGGACACAGGTGTCAGAAGAGAGTTGAGTGAGACAACGTGGGGGCATGGGCATCGTAGTGGAGGTGTGGCAGATGTGGAGGGTGAGAGGGATGCTTTCAGGGGTTGTCCTGGGGGCACAGTAGAAGACACGGGGACACAGAGGGGTCACTGCAGGAGACGTAGATGGGAAGTGTCACTGTGGACTAGGTGGGGACACGGGGTCACAACAGGGCTGTGAGGGTAAGGGGGGTACAAGGGTCCTTGCAGGGAAATGGTGGACATGGGGGTCACTGTGATGGACCTGAGTTTAACCCTGGGGACTGGGACACAGGTTTTCACCATGTGGGATGTGGGCGACAGGCTGGGGATGGGGACAGTACAGGGGCACGAGTGACACTTTGGCGACAGAACACACTGAAGGGATTGGAAACAATGCAGGGACACCTTGGGGAGAGGTACACAGGCTCAGCGCAAGGACAAGGATGACACACTGAGGGGGAGGGGGCTACAGGATAAATTCTGGGCCATGAGATGGCTAGAGCAGGTATGGAAGAGAACGGGGAACTATAGGGGCTATAGGAGCTGTGAGAAACAAGAGGGGGATTAGAGGAGCTCTAGGGGCTATGGGTAGCCATGGAAGGTTACAGAGATGTGCTACAGAGAGGGATTGTGGAGTCTAGAGAAGTTACAGGAGGCTAGGGGGTGGGAGAGTGGGAGGGAGCAGAGGAAGTACAGCGGTGCCAAATGAACTGTAGGAGCTACAGGGGTGCTGAGGAGCCTCTAAAGAGCTGCAGGAATACATGAGCAGGTAGCTGGAAGGATTACAGAAAAACCCAGTGGGCTACAGGAACTCTAAGAGAGCCATTGGTGAGCTAGAGGTGTTCCAGGGGTCATGAAGGGCTAAAATAGCTGAAGCAGCTATAGGGGACCACAGCAAACTGCAACTAAGCTATAACAGGCCACGGTGGGGCTAAGAGTTATAGAAGACTGTCATATGCTACAAGAGCTGGGTGGCTGTCTATAACTACCAGGAAGGCTACAGGGGCCTGGGGGGGGCACTGCAGGGAGGGCGGTGTTACAGGTACCTGCTGGAGCTCCTCGCCAGGGTACAGGGGGAAGGGCTCCTGGGCCAGGCGGACATCGAGGTCAGCGTGCCGCAGACGGACCTGTCCCGCGCCATCGACCAGCACAGCCCCCGTAGGGCTCCGGGCCACGGGGTTGAGCACCACGCAGTAGTGGCGGGGGGGCACCATCACCATGCGTTTGGGCGCAAACACCACCCTGTGGATACCCCCACACTGCTCCCCTCAGTTCTACAGAGCCCCCAGGGCCCTATGGAACCCCTCAAGTCCTCCACAGCCCCAGTCTAGCCCCACAGCCCTCCTATGGCCCTCTACAGCCTTATGGAACCAACTCGGTCCTATAGAGGTCCTACAATCCTACAGAACCCTCAAAAAACCCCCAACAGCCCCACAGAGCCCCTGCAGCCCTGTACACCTTCCCCGTCCCAAGGGCCCATGAAGTCCACATAGTCCTATAGAGACCCCCAACACCTCCCACTGTCCTAAAGAGCCCCCGCAGAGCTTCCTCAAACATCACTCACAGCCCTGTAAATCCAGATCACTCTGTAGCTACATAAATCCCCCCCCACCCCATAGCACGAATGTTTTGTAGTCCTGCCAACCACAGCATGGCACTCCCACCCCACAGCTGCCCCCCCCGCCATAGCATCCACATCTTTCGCTGTAGGAAGGAGACTGCCCCAAAGCACCCACCTCTCGTGGTCCTGCCTGATGTAGGTGTGGGGCCCAACCTCCACACGAGTGACGTTACTGTTGAGGTCCAGCACGTGGACATAGTGGTAGGGGGGTATGCGGATCACAGGGTCTTCCATCGGGTAGGAGGCTTCGCCGTGCAACAGGAGACTTTGCCACGGGGACAGGCGAGCTTGCTGTGGGACAGAACAGCCTGCTGTGGCTCACCGTGGGAGTGGCAGGCCTTGCCACAGGCCAGAAAAGCTTAACCTGGGGCAGGTGAAGTCCCTGGCGGGCAGATGAAGTTGCCACGGGGTGGATGAGATTGCCAGGAGAGCAGAAGACCTCGCCGTGGGGTAGGAGACCACGTCACGGCTCACTGAGAGACCTCGCCACGGGCTCTGCGGTGGGGTAAGAGACTACATCATGGGACAGAAGGGCTTGCCAGGAGGCAGATGAGCTCGCTGCAGAGCAAAAGGACCTCTCCAGGGAGAAGACGAGCTCACACCGTGGGCTGGGCGACCTCGCCACGGGGAAGACGAGCTCACCGTGCCTCGGGTAAGCTCGCCACGGGCTGCGGCACCTCAAAATGGCCGGGAGACCTCGCCCCGGGGCAGGACAGCTTTCTGCCGGGCAGACGGCCCCGTCGCGGGGCAGAAGGAGACCTCACCTGGGGCGGCGAAGGAGATGAGCTCGCCGGGGGGGGGGTGTCAGGAGATCTGCCCTGGGGCACAGCAGCAGGCGGCGGAGCGGGGGGAGCCCGGAAGAGCTCTTTGCCTTTGCCCTGGCCCAGCCCTGCACGCAAGGCAGAGCCCAGCCCACCGGGGCCGCCCCACGGGCCGGGATCTGCCCCCCACCCGCGGCGGGACTGACCCCAGGCAGGGCGTGCCCCCCCCCCCTACCCCTACCCCTACCAAGGCGGATTTACCCCCAGGTAAACGCGGATTGACGCAGGGCAGCCCCCGCTCCCCGAGGCGGATCTGCCCCGGGCGGCTCCCCGTTTCTCCGGGCACACCCCGGGGGGGCCGCGGGGCACGGCCGGGCTGGCTCCAGCAGCGGGCACAGCCCCGGGCCGGGCCGGGCCGGGCCGGGCCCCCCCCCGGCAGGCTCCAGCCCGTCGCTAGGCGACCGCCGCCGCCATTTTGCCGGTCGCAGGCGCCGCTCCCTTTGCCCCCTTCCTCTCTCATTGGGAGGGGGGGGGGGGGGGGGGGGGGAGGTTTGTGATTTGTGGAAAAACTCTACAACTCAAAGCAAATGAGTTATAATGTAGGCATGCGGTTTATTTCGGCGCCGGGCGTGTCCCAAAGGCATAAAGCAGCGACTTGCTGTGGTGATATGCAGTAAAAAGTTAGGCACGCAGGAAGTTTCCCACTACGCCTATGCATATTCATAACCTATCCCTGCTTTGTATTAAAATTAGCTCCAAGAAGTTATTTCCTTAAACTCCTCCATTCTGCGCCTGTGCAGTGCCATCGCAGTGGTCATCAGGGGGGTCGTGGGGATGAAGGCTGATAACTCCTCTTCATCGCCACTAGCTGCTCCCCTCCGGCTTTGGACAGACTCAGCTGCTCCTTGGCTCTTGCCCAAACCACACGGTCGGTCTCAGCTGTTTTTTTGAGACACGTTCCCCATTTTTGTCAGGAAACGTCCTCTGTGAGGGGCCCCGAGATTCCTTGTTTTGGTTAATTTGCACAGCAGTAAGCAAAGACACTCAGCGATGTCTATTTTAATGTGATTAGGCAAGCCTCCGTTCTTCCATCCCTGGCTTTAACAATAATGATTACTTTATTTAGAAATCATTAATGTGATTAAACAAGCCCCATTCTTCTAACCCTGGCTTCAGTGGGGGGCAGAGGAGGGTGACACGGGCTGAGAACGTGGGGATGGAGGGGCACAGGCGGTTATGCAGGGACAGGGGAGGACAGAGGGACACAGTGTGGGGACACCCAGGAGGTGGTTGGGGACAGGGACCATAAATGATGGGGCCCTTGCTGTGTCCCCAGGGCTCACCCCCTGGGATGTGGCCCTACACCCCAACCTGCTGGCAGGGGCCCAGGGTCAAGTGCTGCAAACGCTTAGCAGCAGGGACCCCTGGGTGCAGTGGTGAGTGTGGGCAGGGCATCCCTGCTTGGCCTGTGTCACCAACTGTGGTGCCCTGTGTCACCCTGCTACCTCCAGGGTCACCCTGGGGTGCCACAGCTGGCCTGTTGGTTGCCCCGGCGTCCCCCAGTTTGCTTTGTGTTACCCTCTGGGATCCCATGTCACCCCTGTAAGCCTGTATTACCCTGACTTGCCCCACATCATCCCTGTGGTCCCAAGCTTACACTCTGTCTCTCTCAGGATCACCTTCTGTTATACCCTGAGGTCTGAGTCCCCTGGCGTGACCTAGGCCACCATGTGCCACTGCAGAGGCTCCTGGGTAACCCCATGCCACCCCATGGTGCCCTCTGTGTCACCCCAGGATCCCCTGATGTGTTCCATGATATTCTCTAGCACTGCACGGGGAACCTTGGTTCACCCCATGCCAACCCCCAGAGTCCCTGGCATGTCCCATGGCAGCCTATGTTAGGGTCCTCTGGTGTACCCCACACCATATCCAGTGGTTGCCTGTCACCCTCTGGGTCAGCTGGTGTCTCTCCATATTCCCCACGTCACCCAGTGCCAGCCCCTGGGGTTCCTTGCCTTACTTATGTCCCCACCATCAATCATCCCTGTGACTCTATCTCCCTCCTCGCTGTGCCTGTAACCCCTTTTGCACTACCAGAGTGTCCCCCAGGGTCACTGTGCTACCTGCAGGTGTCCCCGGGACACTCCTGGATGCTCTGCAGGTGGAGGACCTGGCTAGGATGCTGAGCTTCTCGGTGATGCAGGTGGCTGCAGTGCTAGACGTGAGTGGGTGATACGCAGGTCGTATAGGTGATACGTCGCTGGCATGGGTGACGTACGCATCACAATGGTGAAAGGGGTGACAGCAGGTGACAAGTGGGTGACACAGATGCCACCTACTGCCACTCTCCTCTCTGCATGCCAACCTGCCCAGCACCTGGGGGACACCCATATCAACCTCAGGTCCCTCCAGCCTGTCTCCAGTGGCATCAGCCTGCTCCTGTGTCCCTGGGTGCAGGGGCTACAGCGCATCCAGACACCCTGGGTCCAGGGGTGATGGGGGAAGGGGTATGCCCTCCTTGCATCTCTAGGATGCCTGGATCCTCCAGATATGAACTGAGGGGCTTTGGGGAGAGGGGTTCCCTGTACTCTGAGGTCCCCAGGCCCATGTCAAGGCTGTTTAGAGGGCAGGAGGCAGATGGATGTCTGGATCTCTCAGATGCCTTAGATCCCCTGGACAGAAGCTGAGGTGATTTGAAAGAGAGGGCAAACCTGGACACCTAGATTCCTTGGATATAAGTGGAGCCATACATGTTAGCACCCTGGTCACCTAGGTGCCTCAGAAACAGAAAACAGGGTAAACTGGACATGAGACACAGATTCAGAAAAGGGTTTAGGTTGGAAGGCAATTCTGGAGGTCATCTGATCCAAGCCTCCTGCTCAAACAGGGCCACCTAGAGCCAGTTGCCCAGGACCATGTCCAGACAGCTTTTGAATATCTCCAAGGTGGGAGACTCCACAACCTCTCTGGGCAGCCTGTGCCAGTGCTCAGTCACCTTCATAGTGAAAAAGTGTTTCCCAAGGCTCAGAGGGAACCTGTTATGCTTCAGTTTGATCCCAGTGCCTCTCGTCGTGGCACTGGGCATCACTGAAAAGTGCCTGGCTCCATCTTCTTTGCACCCTCCACTCAAGTATTTATATACACTGATAAGATCCCCCCCTAGGCTATCACAGTCCCAGCTATCTCAACCTTTCTTCTTAGGAGAGATGCTACAGTCTCTTCATCATGTTTGTGGTCCCACTCAGGTGCTTCTGCCACTCCTCCCACTTCTGTGTCACCTGCAAAGTTGCAAAGGAGGCATGTCCCATCATAGTATCATAGAATGGTTTGGGTTGGAGGCCACCTTAAAGATCATCTAATTCTAGCCCTCTTCCCACTAGACCAGGTTGCTCAAAGCCCCATGCAACTTGGCCTTGAATGCTTCCAGGGATGAGGCATCCACAGCTTCTCTGGGCAACCTGTGCCAGTGCCTCACCACCCTCAGGGTAAAGAATTCATTCAGAATTTGTCTAGAATCATCCAGATCATTAATGAAGATGTTAAAAAGACTGGAGACAGTGTTGATCCCTGATCTACACAGCTAGTTACTAGCTTCCAATCAGACTTTCAGTTGCAGATCACAACCCTCGTGGTCCTTCTGTTCATCCATTTTTCTACCAACATCAGTCTCTCCTTGTCTAAGCCATGCATTGTCAACATCTCTATGAGGATGTTATGGGAGACAGTATGAAAAGCCTTACGTGTGGAGGTACACATGTAATACACGCCCCTTCAGCACCAAGCTAGTCTCCTCATTGTAATGGGCTATCAGTTTGGTTAAGCCTGATTTCCCCTTGGTAAATGCATGCTGAGTACTCCCAACCGCCTTCTCCTTCATGTGTTTGGAAATGGCTTCCAGGAGAGTTTTCTCCCATCACCTTTCTGTGGATAGAGGTGGGGCTGGCAGGCCTGTTATTTCCCTGGATCTTTCTTTCCTCTTTCCTATCTTGAAGATAGAACTGACATTTGCTCACTTCCAACCTTCAGAAACCTGTCCCAGCTGCTATAAGCTGGTCTCTTCAGTAAAGACTGAGGCAGTGAGGGCTTTGAGCAGGGAGGGACAAAAAGCGAGGCTTCTGCAAGTACATAAACAGCAAAAGAAAGACTAAGAAAAACATTGGCCTGGGACTGGATGGGACTGGGGAATGAGTGACAAGCAACAAGAAAAAGGCTGAAGTACTCAATGCCTTCTTTTGCTGTTTATGCTGTTTGTTGTGATGCCTTCATATCAGCTATTAACCTTTCACGCAAATAAAGTTTTTCTCTTGGACCTGCAATGATTGCATTCCTTTGATCATGACTTATTTCACATTGCTCTGAGCTGCTGTTATAGTTTCCCTAGCTCATTTTGTAAAGTCCTTACTTCTGTTTCTAAATCTCGTACTTTTCCAACTTCCATCTCTAGTTGTGAGGCTTGTAAACAGGCTTTGTGGGCTTCTAAGATCTTCCTCTCTTCTGATTACGATGGTTTCTTGTCCTCTTGTCCTGCTAATTTAGGAGTTTCCTACTCCCCTCGTTTCTTGATTTCTTTTTGTAACTTCTTTATCTCTTCATTATATTATTATTATTATTATTATTATTATTATTATTATTATTATTATTATTATTTTATTTTGTAGGATATTCTGTGTGAGTCACATAAGCTATATTAGAGTGTCCACATGGCACATGACTTCTTTTTTACTGGATTTAAATTTTGCCCGTTTGCAATGCCTAACCTAAGCTTCACAGTCTGCAGAGGTGGCATCTGCTACTTTGAAACAGCAGATCCTCCAAGATCAATTTTCTCCTGTTAAATCACCCAGTTGTGGAATTCGGTAACATCCTTTTCCTCAGTGACATATTTATTTAGTGTGAGCTGCGAGGTCTGTTTTATCTTTTGCACTTCCCGCACTGCCTTTGCACAAACAAACTCTATGAAGAGTTTTGTTGTGGGCTAACTTACAAGGAGTTTTAAGTGTGCTTTTTGTAAGAACTAATTCCACATTTGCTTTCCTTCAGAGTTCAGTTGATTCTGAGCATCCAGAGAGACAGACAGCAAGGTGCACTTCTGGTCATCTCATTTGCCATCTTTACAAGCCCTTCACTTTTATTGCAGGTTTTGTCTCTCAGTTTTGGGGCAACAGGACAAACTTGGGGTGTGGCTGTTCCTCAGGGCATATTCCCAGACAAAATACTGTTTGAGTCCAACCAAGTGCGTGTCAGGAGCTATTCCTGAAGTCAGACAAACAAATATTAAATCAACAAAGTTTCATTTATTGAGGAATGTCTGTGTGCAGCAGCAAGGGCTGCCTTCAGTCCAACATTCTACCTATAGTGCAGCTCCTTTACTATATAGAGGCAGGAGTATTTCATGCTGCTGATTTACTGCCATCCGTCCAGGAGCTATGAATGACTCAGACGTCTGCCTTGGAATAGTCTATTTCCAGATGCCCAGTGAAGTTTGGGATGAGTCTCACCAGATGATGAAGGGGTAAGGTTACTCAAAAACACAGAACAGGCACACTAATTGTCACTTTTCCTGGCACATAAATATTTATTTAGATGTGTTCAGCAATCTTGCCAAACCTGGATAAGCTCAAACCCCCCAATAAAAACAACCTATTTGTCAAGCAAGCAGGAATAGGAAAATTCACAGAAGAGAGAATTTTGACTCCAGCACTCCTACGCTGAATGCAGATGAGAGATGTACATAAAAAAATTACAAATGTATCGCCTGTACCTTGCCTACATTCTCCATCAGACTATTACACGTAGGTCTGTCACGCATGACAAAGAGCCACTGCACAGAGAAAGTGCAAAAATGAAACTGATTTGGAGAATTTAGTTCAAATGGTGCCTACACATTTGAGTTCTATAATGTCAAATGGTGCCTTCAAATTTGGGTTCTATAATGTCAAGGATAGAAACTGCACAGACAAAGGTCCAAGTGTGCAATGAAACACACACAAATCATGATATTCAGAAATTCATCAGAGACTATATCTTCAGGAATTCCTCTGGGGTCCGCCAGCACCTGGAAGATTTTTCCAGTTATGGTCCAGTTACAGAGGAACTTATGGCACAGATGACTGAATGAAGACAGAAGTCTCTGAGAGCGTTAGGAAAAAAGAAAGAAAGTGAGACAGCAAGCTTTCTAATATGATTAAAGTGGGGAGAACTATGCCCTAAGTTTTGTGGTGAGTGGGGTCTGGTCCCCAGTGTTGGTCTGTTGGCTTCCCTTCCTTTTTTCTCTTCCTCTGCTTCTCTGACTCACAACACCTGCTATGTGCAGACCTTATAGTTCTACAAAAACTTACACTGATTCTTACAAAGCCTTTTTAGATTTACACACATTAACAAAAAAGCAGCTCCCAACAGACAGTTTTGAGCAGTACTGCCAGAGATCAAAAATAATAATAATAAAAAAATGCTGCTAACAGGGTGTTTGTTGAGTTGTGGGCAAGTATGGCTTCTCCTAGATGAAAAAAAAAGTTCCCAAGAGCCATATCCTTTGAAATCCTACCTGGTGCAACAGCATCAAGAACAAATAGCTCTTCCTGTCTCTCTGTAGATAGTTGTATTACCACATTTGAAGGAGAATTACACAATCACTCATTGCCATCCCACACCCATCATCATAATTCCAGTCCCTGAGCCAGCACAGCAGAATGCCCAGCTGAGCCAGAAATGACTGAGATTGACTGCTGATCAAGCCTATTTATTCTTTATTGCTGACTGCTCTGGCAAGACTCACCCTTAGGTGCAGCCAAGCAAACCTCCCTGTTTAACCCTTGTAGCTTTGGATCTGACCTTATGCTCCAGCCCACATGGCTGTGAATGAGTGGACTGGGCACAAGCTGAGAGCTCTGCATTCCGCACCCTCATGTCCCAGCTGACACCACTGATGCTGTGCAGATGCTAAATCTTCCTGCTGCCAGGCAGTCCCTGAGCCAAGGGCAGCTCCAGCTCCTTGGAGGTCTGTGATGAAGCCTACCTGTGGGCTGAGGTAGAGTTGTGAGATGAGCTCTTGACCAGAATCTTCCCCGGGGAACCTTCTGAGGGAGTGCATCTCCTTGTGGCAGTCTGGCCTGAGGTGACTGCCAGAGGGAGAAAAAAAATCAAGAGACCGGTTGATGCGGAGCACAGTGTCCAGCTCCCCACAGCATGTGCTGGTGAGCTTGCACTCCCATGACCTGTGGGGAAGACACATGCAGAAGAGCTGTGGAGTCAGCACAGCCACCAGGACAGATGCACCTGACATTGCCCTTGACATGTACTAACCCCAGCCTGCCAGGACACCACACAGTCCATCCAGCGCTGGGCCAGCTGGGGCCATGGAGATGGAACATGCTAAGGCCAGACCCAGGCCCAGATGATGGGCGGCCATGGGGATGTTCTGCCCTGGCGCTAGGCCCAGCGCTGTGCAGGCAGAGGGCATCCAGATGTCCCCAGTTATAGATGGCACGGCCACTGGGTCAGCCTGTCTGGAGCTGGGTGCAGCACCCAGCCCTTCAGCCCCTCCAGCTGTTGCAGGAGGATTTCCACTGGTGGAACAGCCAGGCCTTCACAATTCAACGGGAAAGTAGAACATTTTGTTAATTGCATGAAAATCAAAAGAAATGATGGTGGATGGGACACATGAGGTTTACAATTGCAAGGAGGAAAGTACAGGGCAAAGCACAGCCCCAGAAGGAAAAAGAGAGACCTGTACCCTGTGCCCTAAGACACCTAGGAGAGGACTGGGCTGAGGGGCCGGTATAAGTGAAACTCAACAGAAGGGAGAACATGAAGGTAAGGAGAGAGGTGAGCTGGGTTTTAGTGGGAAAAGAGCTACAGAAGGGAAAATAAAGGTTCTTGCCAAACTAAATCTCTCTTAGATACTCCCAAGCGCTGAGGGAACCTGATGGCACCTGATGGCAGGTGCAAGACAAAGACCATTTGTCCACTGAAAATGCCTTGTGGAATGAAATGTGACCATAAGGCATGGAGAAATTCCATGCAACAGAACAAGCTGGGGGCCAACTGACTAAAGAGTAACTTTGCAGATGGGGACTTGGGAGACCTCATATTGAGTAGGAGCATGCAATGTGTTTTTGGCAGCAAGGAACAACAGCTGCACCCTGGACTGCACTGGCAAGAACATAGCTGGAAAGTTTACAGGCATGAGTCTACTCCCTTTATTTGGCACTTGTGAGATCATATTTGCTGGGAGGGGGAAGCAGACAAGACCATTCTAATTGTCCAGACCATCTGACTCTGTTTTGGTATCCATATCCTCCTGCATTAGCTTCACACAACTATCCCAGTTCCAGCAGTATCTCTTTCATGTCCCAGTACAGCGGCTAAGGGGATCCCCAACCTTAGCAGTTCTTCCATGAGTACCATTGCCACATGTTCCATTGACACTGAGTACATTGGGCTATACAGAAGGTGGGAGATATTCTGTGTAATTGGACCCTTCAATAAATGTTCAGAATGTTAACTATCCTTTAAAGGAAACTAAACCAAATAAAACAAACACAAACCAAACCAAACAAAGCAAATAGAATCATAGAATGGTTTGGGTTGAAAGGGACCTTAAAGATCATCTAATTCCAACCCCTTGCCATGGGCAGGGACACCTCCCAGTGGATCAGCTTGCTCAAAGCTCCATCTAACCTGGCCTTGAATGCTTCCAGGGAGAGGGCATCCATGACTTCTCTGGGCAACCTCATCAACTCCTTCAGCCTGTCTTCTCAGGAGAGGTGCTCTAGTCCCTTGAACATCTTTGTGGCCCTCCTCTGGACTTGTTCTAATAGGTCCAAGTCTTTCTTCTGCAGGAGGCCCAAAAGCTGAACACAAAGCTCCAGGAGGGGTCTCGTGAGGGCAGAGTAGAGGGGGTGAATCACCTCCCTCACCCCACTGGTGAGACTTCTTTTGATGTAGCCCAGGGTACAGTTGGCTTTTGGGGCTGCAAGCATACATTGCTGGCTCATGTTGAGCTTCTTATCAACCAGCACTCCCAGGTTCTTCTCATCAGAGCTGCAAAGCAAACCAAACTAAACCAACCAACCAACCAACCAAACAAACAAAAGTACTACTTTGAATAGCATACTAATGGTAAAATTAAACAACTCTGCTGCCTTTTTCTCCACTAGGAAGGACACTGCCTGTGTCTTTTCAGCTCTAACTCATGATCTATTTCTGGACAATTCTGAGCACAGGTGTAATTTTCTAAGATGGTTTCCATATATTTCTATAGCCGTTCGTGGACCACTCTTCCTGGGCTGACAGCTCTCCATCCATAGGTAAGTCTTGGCTTTCCAAGGGAAGCAAACTGTTCTTTGACAGTCATCCAGTAACACAAGAAAGGCTCACTACAATGAAAAAATTGTACTCCACAGGGAAGAGGGGATACAGAAACAGAACTGTGTTTTTACAGAGATTATGTTTTTTCCAGTACCCAAATCCTGAAAAGCCTTCTGCACCATCTTTTGCCCTGTCTTAGGGCTCTGGTATCATTTTGTGCTGTGCGTGTGCGTGAATCTCCTCCAGCTCACCCTGGGCACTCATATGACCATATTGTTAAAAAAGGAACAGATCCCACCTACCTTGGCACCAGAGTTGTCTGCCTGAAAAAGTACCATGTTCATGTGAGCAGGATGAGCAAGTCTGTACAGGGCTCTCTTGCTACTGCTGCTCACCAGCATGGCATCTCTCCCTGCCAGCCAGTGCAGATAGTCAAATCGGTCAAAGGAGAAGCAACAGACCATGGCCATCTCACACATACGTGCTGGGGAAAAGTAGCATTGCAGCTTAACCCCTATCAAAATCAAAAGATTAATTCACAAAGGCCCAAGATCTGCAGACATGCAGGAAATGCAGAACCCTATGTATGCTTTTTATCGTAGAATCATAGAATCATTAAGGTTGGAAGAGACCTTCAAGATCATCTGGTCCAACCATCACCCTACTACTAACGTCACCCACTAAACCATGTCCATAAGCACTAGGTCCAAAGGTGAGGATTCTCTCCAAATCCAAGTCAACCCTTCCAAGTTTTCAGATCAAGGACTACAGGGAGGGGGGTAATGACAAGAACAGGTTTGTATTTTCAGGAAGTACAAATGAAAGGGCTTTCAAAAATATCTTCTGCAATGGAATTTATGCCTCTCTACTAGAGACACAAACAGTACTCCTGCAGACAAACAGTACTCTGTACAAAATGTTTGTAGAGGCAGTGAATGGCTACATAGCTCTGTAGCTCCCATATGAAGACCTCACACAGCAGGTCTCAACTTCACCTTCATGCTTCATGCCATTAAACTGCTCCTATCTCAAGCACACAAGTTTGCTTCAATCTTATGTTTTCTCCCCACTGCCCCGTCTTGTTGGCTTGGAGGCTTCACTGCCTCCAGGGTTAAGCCCACTGATGGTGCTGATGGAGCAGCAGGTGGGAGAGCAGTCAGGTGCCAAATCTGCACTTTTTCCAGCCTGCCTCCCCTCCCTGCACACGCATTTTGCTTGTGACCAACAGGGCTGGAAGCAGCTTGGAGACCTGGGCCTGAGTCTAGTGCAGCCTTCTGCTCCATCTCTGCTGCTCCAGCAGCCAGAGACCTTCACAAAAGCCATCCATTCTTCTGTGCTACTGCCAGCTCACTGGGCAGCCCCAGTCCGGCCCTGGCACTTGTCTCCCAACCACAGCAAAGGGCTGCTGTTCCCCTGGGCCACTCAGCGCAAGCAGGATGATCTGCAGCCACAGAAGAGCCTCCTTGCAGCTGTATGACCTCCCAGTCTCCACACAGGACAGCACCTCCAGACCCGCCAGGACAGCAACCCTGAGGCTGTGCAGAGCAGCGAGGGGACACAAAGGGGAGGAGTGGGGCAAGGCTGGCTTCAGCCCACTTGGACACCACAGACAGTGTGGAGCACTGAGGGAGCTGCAGGTGGAGGTGCCTGTGCTGGCACAGTGTTTGTGACAGAAGGCATTTGTGTCCCTCTAACAGCATCCCATCCCGACTCTGAAAATCTTTTTCATTTCCAAAGACAGCACACAATTTTCCCCCAAATACTTATACAATAAAAGACTTCCACAATAAAAGATTTAACCTTGGTTGAGTATCATCAGGTGAGGGGCTGCTTGAGCAAACAGGACATACTTAAGTCCATGATGAGCTCTGATGGGACCCACAAGTGCTGAGAGTAGCCGGCAGTTTGGGGTGCAGAACCACATTCCTAGAGAGACATGTCAGGGTTATTAGGGAGGCACCCAAGGGCCCACACCATGGACAGTGGCATATGCTAGCAACTAAGCTGAGGAGTATCAGGGTGTCTGAGGAGGAGATTGGTGGAATTGGTTGGCCTGTTCTCCCACGTGCCTGGTGACAGGATGAGGGGGAATGGGCTTAAGTTGCGCCAGGGGAGTTTTAGGCTGGATGTTAGGAAGAACTTCTTTACCGAAAGGGTTGTTAGACATTGGAACAGGCTGGCTGCCCAGGGAAGTGGTGGAGTCACCATCCCTGGAAGTCTTTAAATGACGTTTAGATGTAGAGCTTAGTGATATGGTTTAGTGGGGACTGTTAGCGTTAGGTCAGAGGTTGGACTCAATGATCTTGAGGTCTCTTCCAACCTAGAAATTCTGTGATTCTGTGATTCTGTAATTGTGCTCTACCATCCTTGGGACAAAGGCATTGGCCAGTCGTAACATATGATTCTATAGATTCCCTACCCTCTCACTACTGGACATGAGGGGTTAATCTAGGAATAAGGGGGAATGGAAGAATTTTTCTGGTCAGGGCAGCAAGCAAATCCCCTCCTTCCCTACCTCGCCTTCCCAGGTGCCCTTATACAATAGGTATGAAGACTGGGAACTTGAAGGTCACAGATTATCAAGGGATGTCTCTAGATCAGCTAACCTGATCCTTATGGGTGACTTCAACTTCACAGACATTAACTGGGAATACCAACTGTCAATACAAACAGTATTCCTAATGAATTCCTAACAGAAATAACTAATGCACACTGAAGCTAACTTCTTGGTACAGGCACGAAGGGGAAAGGTGCCTCCAGGATTTGTTGTTTGTAAACAGAGAAGGTAAAGTGGCAATTTGTGGCTGTCTTGGCCAAAGTGACCATGAAGTAGTTGAGTTTAAAATCTTTGGTGACAGGAGAAAAACTCCACTCAAAATGTCATCCTTGGATATGAGAAGAACAGATGTCAGGCTATTAACCACTTCATAAGGTCCCTTGGGAATCTGTTTCTGAAGGTGTCAAGAGTCCGTCAGTGCTGGTCACTTTTTAAGAGCCATCTCTTAAGAGCACAGGAGCAGGTGATTCCAAAGTGTTAGATGTTAAACAAGAAGGACAGAACGCTGGCTTGGCTGAGCAGGAATCTTCTTCTATAACTTAGGCGGAAAAGGAAAGTCTATGGACACTGGAGGCAAGTTCAAGTGACAAGGGAGGACAACAGAAATGCTGTGTGCCTGGAAGGAGAAAAGTGCGGCCAAAACTCGGAGTTGAAGCTGGCCAGTACTGTCGGAGGCAACAAAAAGGGCTTTTTAAAGTATGTCAACACCAAAAAAGGGACTACAAGTAACATTGGTCTATTATTCACCTCACAAATAGGGTCACAGACAAAGCAGACATCTAATGTCTTCTTTGCCTCTGTTTTCAACACCGACCACGGGCCTTGGGACACCTGGAGCCCTGTGTTGAAATCCATTACTCCTTGTCCTGTCACTACATTCACTGATAGACTCCCTTTCCAGCTTCCTTGTGGCCCCCCATTAGGTACTAGAAGGCTGCTGTAAGGTCTCCCCAAACCCTGCTCTTTTCCAGGCCAAACACCCCCAGCTCTCTCAGTCTGTCTTTATCGGAGAGATGCTCCAGCCCTGCAATCATCCTCGTGGCCCTCCTCTGGACTCGCTCCAAACGGTCCATGTTGTTAAACCCCTGCATGTTCTGTTTTCAGGTGATTCATCATGACACACAAAATTATGGCTGTAAAAACCTCAGAGACAAACCAAGGAAGTTTTATTACCAGAAAAACAATCGCAAGAATCCCAAAACTTTGAGGGATGAGGGTCGTGTGTGTCTTTCCCCCCACTCCCCCCCCGCTCCCCTCCCATCTTCCCATTTTGTAAAACATCACAACAAAACCAAGCATCTTCAGGAACTTTGAAGAAAACTGGGAGATTTCCCAAACCTTTTCCCATCCATGTTAAACCAAAACTTGGATTCACTGGAGCAAATCCCGACATTTTGCTCAGTTGTCCAGCTGTTCCAGCTCGTCCATGTCATCTGGGTCAAGCCTCTTGATCTCGGTCTCTGAAGAAAGAAAACAAATGTCAGTGCCTGCCCAGGAGTTGGCAAAGGCATAGCACTGCTGCTCGGGGGCTGCTAGCAGTGGCAAACCCTGGCAGCCATGCCCAGGACTCTCGGCTCTGCCTTCCACAGATGACATAAAACAAGCTGTGAGCTGTTCAGAATGTGGCCGGAGGTGAGAGGTTAGAAACCTGCCCAGCTGTTTGCATCAAACCCAGTTGAGTAGAGGTAGAGGTAGAAGTGACACAGATTCCAGCTATCTCAGGACCAACTGGCCACCTCTGGGATACGGCTTCCTGGCTCAGTGCACGTGCTAACCTCGCTCTGGGCTGAAAAGCTACCCAAAGTGCTCAGCATGGCATTTCCACACTGCGGAGTTCAAAAGATAATCAAACTTTGAGAGAGCACAACAGACACAAACCTGACCGACAAATGATAAGGGACGTATGTAGTGATGGGAACCCAAACTGATCAGTCACACTGACTGATGGAGCTCAGAGTGTTTATTCCACAGAGGTTATCCGATCAAGGACCTTGGCAACTGGGCAACGTGGGAAAAGGAGGAAACAAGCAACAAAACACCTGACACAGACCTGACAAAACCAATGAGACAATGACGAGAAACTAACCTCACCACTCACACTCATTGGTGGGCTATCGAGAAACTACAGCTGCCGCTTCCCAGAAGAACCACCTGCACTTTACAGCTGGTAAGGCTGTGAGCCAGGGGGACCTGGACTGGAAGGGGTGTGGGAACTGGGAGGGCTGTACAAACCCAGGATGGGACGTGCAGGAGGAAAGGGAGGTGGGACGTGCAAAGAGGGGGTAAGCAGGAAAGGGCATAGAAGCGGCCACTTGCATGTGAAATGGGGCTAGTCGGTGTGCTTCTTTGGTTTAGCCCCGACACTGATCGCCACGGTCTGTCTTGTAGTCTTACGCCTGCTTAAATCTTTTCCCACTTCTGTCTCCCTGTGATCTCACACTCAATCCCTGGTATGTGTGTGTGTGTGTGTACGTGCGTGCGTACAGCAGAACAGCAGTACCTTCTCACCAGCTACTGCTGAGACCCGTGCATGAATGAAAACTGGTGCCAACTCCTGCAGTCAGACAGGGACAAGGCTGCCCTTGGCCTCGGCTGCCACCTACTGGAGCCACTGCAGGGGTCTCACTGCAGATGCTGCAGCAAGCACGGTTCTTCAACTCCCAGCCACTGGGCTGGGGATGCTGTGCATCCAAAAAAACATCTGCTGGGGGGCACCGGAGTGACTGTGACTGTGTGTGCGTGTACATGATGAACTCGAAGTGACAGCTGCTGGAGGCAGAGGTGAGCATCTGTACCTCCTACAGACTGTGTGGGTATGGAGGGGGTATGTGTGTGTGCATTCACCCGCAAACTTCAGCCTGGGCCAGCTAGTGACTGTGGGGTACCTCGGGTCCACGCCAGGGTATCAGGTGCGTGGGTGGGGTCCGTGCCCAAGACAGCAGCTGCAAGAGGTGGCCACACTCCTGACATCCCTTAACGCTTCCCAATGCACTCCTCATCCACGTGTCCCTCAGCTCTTCGCAGCGTCTCAGAGCTGGGCACAAGGATACTCACGGAAATGCTCCTCTATACTGTGCACGAGGTACGTGGTCTGCCTTTCCACCATGTTGAAGGCAATGCCCTTCTTCCCAAAGCGGCCCGTTCGACCAATGCGGTGCAGGTAGGTCTCAAAATCCAGCTGCTTCTCCTGATTAACAGGGAGGCTGAAGTTCACCACGATGGTGACTTGTGCCACATCAATCCCTGAAAGACAGAGAGGTTTCTCGCAACCAGGCTCCCACAGATCCGAAGGCAATCACCTGCGTCCAGATCGGGGCTAGTCCACTTGCAGTATAAAGCGGTCAGCCCTGGCTCTGCAGCACACACTACAATGACATGTCAAGGCAACAAAAGACCTACATGGAGAGGCCACGGAGCACGGGTTGTGTCACCAGAAACAAAGCAGCATCGTGTGTCCCCTGTGAGTTGATGGGCCATGGGGCAAAGCAAGGGGATTCCCACACTGCAGACGCTGCCAGGGTGTTGCTTTTCAGGATACGCTACCTCTAGCACAGACGTTTGTGGTGATGAGGACCTTCTCCTTCCCATCGCGGAATCTCTGAATCACATCGGCCCTCTGCACTATGGTCAGCTCTGCCGTCAGCATGGCGACCTGGTGCCCATCTTTGCTCATCTCCACCGACAGCCAGTCCGCACTCCTGCGAGTCTAGATGCGTGGGAGAGGCAGGAGGAGCTTTTGCAGCAGCTCTGCTGCTGCTGCTCCTCTCAGTCATTGCCTATCCTTCACTGCTAAGCTTCCCCTAAATCCTTTCAGTTGAGCCCCTGCTGCTTTTTAACAGGCAGAGCCTCCAAAGAAGACCAGAGCGATGCAGGCGAGCAAGAAGCCCAACACAAAGTGCAAAGGGCAAGGAAACACAGTATGTTTCCTATGCAATGCTCCCTGGGGAAGCCAGGCAAACGGGATCTCAACCGTCACGACAGATGCTGCTAGAACACCTCTTTTAAAGGCTGCACTTGCTGCAAGTCATCGTGCCCGTGCTTTCACGCTCAGCTCCAGCCAATCTAATGGCTGTGCCAGAAGGGCTGTCCTTTAAGTGCTGCCCAGGTGCTTCCCATCCCTCCCTTCCTTTTGATGGTCTCAGCAGAAGTACTGAGGCCACGCTGTAAGACGGATCGTTTACAAACCACTGACTGCAAGGACACCACCACTCTCTCCTGGCAAACTAGCTGCTTTACCTGGCAGAATATCATAGCCTGCCCAATGGTGATGCTGCCGTAGATGTTGCACAGGGCCTCGTACTTCTCCTCTCTGTTCCTGCACACAAAGTAGTACTGCCTGATATTGCTCAGGGTCAGCTCTTCCTGACGGAGCTTTATTATGATGGGGTTGGAGATAATTTGCTTTGCAAAATTCCACACTGTTTCCTTGAAGGTTGCAGAGAAAAGCAGCATTTGGCAGCCCCTCGGTAAAGCCCTAGAGCACAAAAAGGACTTGTTACCCCTGAGGCATGCTACAAGCTACCTCTGGATGAACAGGCTTTGGAAACAAAGGGATTCCTCCATCCAGGGAGGGCCATTCCTCACTCAGCGCAGCACAGCACAGCACTCCAGAATGAGTCAGCCCTACGGAAGAGGCCTGTCGGAATAAGCTACTCTGCATTTGCAGTATTATTATTCCAAAAGGCTATCTACTATCGGAGGAAAAAACACCCAATTAACACTTGGCCTCCTTCTTTGCACCCGCAGACACCGCTCACACACAGCATTTCCACGTGCCAAGGACAGGTCCCCGTATCCCCTGATTCTCGAGCTACATTTCAAGCCCTGTCATTCACTCTGTAAAGACCTTCATGGCCCACAGAGTTTTTCAAAGCTGAGCAACCAGCAAAAAGTGGGGGAGGAGGATTTACTTGTCTACGTTCTGATCAGGAGCAAAGCTACGTCTGGCCAAGGACATCCAAGGGATGTAGCAGTCAGAGACAATTTCTTTGGCTCCCTTGTTCTGCAGTTTCTTCCACACAAAGTGGATTTCTTTCTTCCTCTCTCTCCCTCTCTCTCTTGTCTTTTCCTGTCTCTCCTCTTCTATTTCTTTCGCTACCCAATGTATCTAAGGGCATCTCGAAACACCGCATTTGACTATCTCAAATTGTGGCAGGACACAAGCCAGCACTGGTATTCACCTCTGAATGCGAATGCTTTGGTACGAGAAGCCCTGACGGTCCATCATTACGTCAGCTTCATCCAGCACAAACAGGCTGATTCTCTTCATATTCACCACTCGCCGTTTGAAACACCAGTCCAGCATTGTCCCAGGAGTCCCGATGACAATCTGCTCCTCCAGCAAGGCGCCTGGCAGAACTGCAGGAGGAGAAATCGTATCACACCACCTCAGTGCAAGGAGCATTATGTTTCTCGGCCACACACACCTGGCTGCGAATGAGCAGGGTAGTATCCAGAGAGACAGGGACTCAACATCTGCTATGTTCCGACTGCTTGAGCATGGTTCCAACCCTGCTGCGTCAGCTTCGGACTGCCTAGCAATGCCTTTGAGGGGGTCATTGCAAAGCGGAGCTCAGGAGCTTAAAATTGCAGGGAGCCATCAAGCAGGGCTGACGCTTCCCTGACGCCTTGTCAGGTGGAAACCAGCAAAAGGGGTGCCCCACCTCTGAAAGGAGACAGCGGTCACGAGAATGACTCCTTAGAAGGCACGGGAATTCACACGCCGTTTCATGTGCCTTCAGAGCTCCGCACAGCTCCCGCTAGTTCACAGCTCTCACAGCATCCCGCTAGCTCCTTACAGGACTGTTACACCGCCCGCAGCTCCGCTCAGCAGGGCTGGACTCACCTCTGTTTCCCTGAACAGCGTACGTAACCCTGATGTCGGCACAAAACTGACCCATCTTCTCGATCACATGTCCGATCTGCAGGGCCAGCTCGTAGGTTGGAGCCAAGCAGAGGCACTGAGAGATAAGACAGCTGTCAGACAAGAGCCACATCTTTTAAAAGCACGCAGTGCCCCTGGCATGGCATACCCTACGCAAACGAGAAGGCATTTCAAAGGAACGGAAAGCTCAGCACGCTGAAATCTCACCGCTAAACTCTTCCAAATCTGCAGAGGGATCAGCAACGGCAGTCGCATTTGCAGCTTTGGAAGGTAACCTGGAAGGTACAGCTGAAGGCAGAAGGGACTCAAGGCAGCTACTAGGAGAGGTCCCTTCTTTACTGTGAGGGTGACAGAGCGCCAGAACCGGCTGCCCAGAGAGGCTGTGGAGTCTCCTTCTTTGGAGACATTCTAAACCCGCCTGGATGCCATCCTGCACAGTGTGCTCTAGGTGATCCTGATCAGCAGGGGAGTTGGACTAGATGAGCGTCAGAGGGCCCTTCCAACCTCGCCCGTTCTGGGATCCCGTGATTTCTGCTAAGGAAATTTGTTTCCTCAGGCACAGTGCCATTTGCTTCTGTGCCCAGCTTTCAACTGAGAGTTTAAATTACATAGGATGCTTGAGACTCAAGACTTCGAAGTGCAGCACCCAGCCTGCGTAGGTGCTTCTGAACCCAGAGAGGTGCCTTGCCTTCTCAGGAGCTTTTACGGCACCAGAAACTAGCGCAAGTCACAGCAAACAGCTGGAGTCTCTGCACGTGCTTCTCAAAGCTGGCTGCATGCTCCTCAAAACAGAACGTCAGGATACCTAGGGCCTGGCTAAATCCACTGCTACCCAGTAAAAGTACCCTCCTTTAGCTGGCAGCTGCATCTGCTCCCAAGCTTTCTATCCAACCTCCCTGCTGCTGGGACGATACCTGGGTGTTTACCAGCCCACTACAGCGGCTACAGCGGCTAGACCACCGTTGAGACTGGGACAAAACCAGAGCTCTGTCCACGGACAGCGGCTTGAGGGTGCAGCCAAACCCCTGCCGCATGGCCTTTCCCCTTCCTACGTTACCTGCGGGTACTTCTCTGCACCGTTAACTCTGCTCAACATCGCCAACACAAAAGCTGCCGTTTTCCCTGTCCCTGACTGGCTCTGTGCAATCAGGTTTTGGGGCCTGCAAGGCAAAGGCTGCTTAGCCGAGCACAAAGGCTTGGCGTCCCCGCACCGGCACCCCGACGCCACGGTGCCGCAGGGGAGCCAAGGCGGTGGTGGTACCGCTCTGCTCACCCGGGCGGCCCCGGTACTCACGGATGGGCCAGCAGCATTGGCAGAGCTGTCTCCTGGATCTTGGACGGCCTGTTGAAGCCCATGGCGTAGACCCCCTGCAAGAGCTCCTTCTTCCTGCCCAAAAGCACCAAAAGCGACCGTTCCACAAGGAACGGCTAACAGCGCCCAGGGGCAGCTCCAAAGCCCGCCTGCCTCGGGGCTGCCGCCTACTCACAGGGGCAGCTCCTCAAAGCTTTTCACCGAGAAGAGAGGCGAGCTGGGGTCCTGCTGCAGGATCTCCACGTGATGGCTGGACTCCACGAGGGACGTGTGGATCAGCTTGTTCAACAGCGAGCTCTCCGCCAAGTCCACTAGAGAAGGCGCGGGCTCGTGACAAGCCCCGGTGCCCAGGAGAAGCCTCCCCTCGGGCCCCCCGTCCCACACACACGGGGCTCTCCAGCCATCCGCCCCCACCGCCCCTGCCACTGCCGGCTCTTCGCCGAGCTCTTCTCCTGCGCAACCTACCTCAGTCCCGAGGAACCCGGCTGGACTTCACGGCAGCCTGGCACCCTGCCCCGGCCCACGCCTCCGCTGCCCTCGCCTGCTGCCGAGGCTCCGGGAGCTGCCGCTCCCCCAGCCCGGCCCCGGGGGTGCCGGCCCTGCGGCCTGCGCGCAGGCCCCGGGGGACAAGGCCCGGCGGGACCCACCTCTGTCCTCCTCCTCGCTCTCCTCGTCCTCGCTCGTGCAGGCGGGCTCTGCCACGGGACAAGACACACGACGCTCAGCACCTCCCCGCAGCCCCGCCCGGGCCGGCCCCGGCACACGGGGCCCCGAGGGGGGCCGGCCCTCACCCCGCTGCCGACACGGACACAGCTCCCGGCGCCGGCCCGCGCACCGCTGCCGGCGGCCAGGCGAGCCGCACAGCCCGCACAGCCCGCGGCGCCGACGGCAGAGGCGGCCCCGGCCAGGGGAGCGCGCGGGGGACGGGCTGCCCGGGGACGGGCTGCCCGGGGACGGGCTGCCCGGGGACGGGCTGCCCGGCAGGAGGCTGCCCGGGCCCCGCGCCCGCTCCCGCCGCCGGCCCCCGCCGCCCGAGGCCATCGCGCCCCCGCCGCCGCAGCTCGCGAACCTTCCCCAGGCACCGCCGCCGCCGCCTGCTGCCCCCCGGCGGCCGGCAGGGCGCAAGGCGGCTGCCGGCGGGCCCCGGACAAGGAGGGCGCGGAGGGGCCCCGCACGGGCCTACCCCAGAGTTCAGCCCGTAGGACTAAGAGCACAGTCCTAAACTCCGGCTTGGTCCGGGACCACGTCCCTGGGGAGCCGGTGCCAGTGCACGACTGCCCTCTGGGTGAAGAACCTCTTCCAGTCGGCCGGTTGGCTAGTAACTGGGTCACCCATCTCCAACAAGGGCCGGAATAAGTTTAATATTGCCTTTTGTAGTATTTGGAATTGGAAATTGTTACAACGAATGTCCATGTTAGCTTCCTTGACAAAAGTGCATGGCAAGGTATTGAGGGGTGTTGTAAGTTGCCCCCTTAATTAATTTTCAGAGCATTGCATTAATAATAGAAAGGAATTTATTGAGTGTGGGAATAGAAATGTTGTTTTTGCAGAGTTACGTTGTTTAGAAGGAGGGAATGTGGTACTGAGATATGCTTACAGTGATAAGAAAGTTTAGCAGGGGACCTTGTAAAATGCAGACAATCAGACTCCTTAGGACAATTAGGTGAAAATCATGGTGTCAAGTCAAGTCAGATAAGTGAAGAAACATTACCACTTCAAGCAGTAAAAATGTCAAAAGAGATTTGAAATTTAACAGGCCGGCGACTGAAGGCCATGCATTGTTTGTGAAGCATCAGATAGATTGTGAACCTGGATTACCCACTCAGTGGGGAAACAGGGGAGGGTCCTGCCATCAAAAGGTATATGAACTGTGTTTTGGAACTAGTAGATGCGCTCTCTCCTGCTTGTGGGGCGCCCGCCATTGCAATCGCGAATAAATTTCTACTTCACTGAGATCCTCGCCTGAGCCTAAGTTATTGGCTACGGAGTGTTTCTCACAATTTGGGGGCTCGTCCGGGAGCCAGTCACCTACTGGGGAGCCCCACCGCCGCAGCAGTAGGAAGGCATGCCCCGCTGATTTCAGCGGTCCTGTGCATCGACGGTGGCGGTTCTGCGGAAAGCTGACAGAGGGCCCGACACTGGTTAAAGAGGCAGGATCCGTGAAGTAGTGGGGAAAGGAAGAAGGTAGGCACTCCGGGTTTTTAAGAATCGATCCGGTAACTCTGTGCACAGACCAAGGTCAGAAATATTGAGTATTGCCTTGGGGGTCGGGTGATCTGGTGTATGGTAAGCCCTTGCACGGGGAAGTGCTGGCACTACACCAGGGGAATCTGGTGTACGGTAATCCTTGCACGGGGAAGTGCTTGGAAGTACACCAGGGAATCTGGTAAACTCAGGTGTGCGGTAACGCTGGCACGGGGAAGTGCTTGGCGGTACACCCCCATCTTTCAGTACGTTGGTGTGTGGTACACTGCAGAAGGGAAAATTCTGTAGCACATACTGGCGAGGGTTAGGAAAGATGGGAAGTACGAGTTCCAGGGAATCTGGTAAACTCATAGGTGTGCGGTAACGCTTGCACGGGGAAGTGCTTTGCGGTACACCCCCATTTTTCAGTACGTTGGTGTGTGGTACACTGCAGAAGGGAAAATTCTGTAGCACATACTGGCGAGGGTTAGGAAAAATGGGAAAATATGAGTTCCAGGGGACAGGGAGATATCCCTGGGGGAGTGCCTACTAATAGTTCTTCCTGAAGAATGATAAGAAATTGGAAACATAATCCCAAAATTAGAGGGATTGTAAAAGAAAAATAATTAAAAAAAAAAAAAAAAGGGTTAAATATTGTGTATCAGTCTGGACAAAAGAACCAATTAAGGAAACAGCAGTATTTTGGCCAAAATATGGGTCTGATGAAAATTCAGGCTTTAAATTTATGTGTAAACAATAAGATTCCTTTTTCAGAGAAGGAGCCAAGTTATGCTCCCTATAATCTTAATATTGAACTGGTGGCAGCAGCAGTCACTCCAGGAAGGGAGATAGGGACTGTAATTAACACTGTCCCTAAAGAAGTATCATACTCTAGGCTCTGGCAAGAATTAGAACAAGGTAGAAGATATATTGAGAATTTTGCCTTCCCTGATACTAACAGTGCTAACACTAACTGTGTATCCTCTTAGGTGAACTACCCCCTCCTCCTTACCAGCAGAGAGGTTAGGACTTTTAAGAAGGAGAGGAAGTCTTTATTCGAGGACCCCAACAGCCTAGTTGAACAATTAGACCAGTTCCTACGACCTTATTTATACTCTTGGGGGAGGGAATTATGTCTATAAGTATGTTGTTTACAGGGAAAGAAATGGGAATGATCAGGAGGAGAGCTGCTATACAAGAATGGGAAAGAGCTCATCCTCCAGGACCAGGGGTGATACTGGCAGGGCAGAAATACCCACTTGCCAATCCTGGCTGGAATAATAATAGTGTGCAACACAGAAATCATATGAGAGACTTGGGGTCAGAATGAGAAAGTACTTGGGGATGAGACCTGATGACCCAGTATCCCAAGGGCTCTTGAAAGTTCATTGTGTGATTAAAGCCTTGCAAAATACACAGAAAATGCTTCAGAAGGTGGGGGGATGTAGTGAGCAGTCTCTGGGGGACCCTCCTGTGGGAGGCCCTGGAGGCGTGTGTCTGGAGGGGAGATAAGAAGGAAAAAAAGAAAAAAGAGATCAAAACTAATGGTATTGACAGTGCAGCGGGTAGTGAGGCAGAGGGTTGGAGAAAGATGAAGAAAATCTTCAGAGGGAGTCAGGGCCAGGATGGAAAGGAGGGGAAGAGAGATAAAGGAATGGCAGGCAAAGAAGGCTGCCTGTGTTGCGGCCCGAGTCCTAGCAGAGACAGGCTTTGATAAGATGTTTTAAGTGTGGCCAGGCTGGCCACTTCGAATAGGAATATCTGGAGTGGAAGAAGGAGGAAAGAAGGAAAATGGGATGAAATATGCTATATTGATATGTTGTTTCAGTATCTTGGAGGGAAAAGGTATGGAATTAAGTTGGCCCCTGACTGAGCCTTCGGTGCTGGTATTAGAAAAGTACAGTCTGGAGAAAGATGAAGGAAGTGTTAAAAGGGTTGCTGAAGGTGTTAAAGGTGTGGCATGTAATATTTAACAGAGCTGTTTGAAGTTGAATGAGCAGGGAAAGAGGATGTAGGCATTATCTAAGTAACAGTCTAGAAGTTTTGGTATATTTGCATATTTGTTGTGGTGTTTGTTCAGTTTCCCAAGCATCGGGGAGGGGGACAGGAGGGGGGAACAGCCTGCTCCACCAGGGGCCTCTCCAGCGGCCGCAGGGGGGCTTCGGCTCCAGCGCCTGGAGCGCCTCCTCCCCCTCCTTCTGCGCTGACTTTGGTGTCTGCGGGGGGGGTTTCTCGCTCTCCCAACTGCTGTTGAGCAGCAGGTTTTTGTTTGTTTCTTTGTTTGTTTTCGTGGATGTGCTCTCACAGAGGCACGGACTGTATTGCTCATGGCTTGGCTCTGGGCAGCAGTGGGCCCCTTTGGGGCCAGATGAAATTGTCCCTTATCTGCCACGGGGAGGCTTCTGGGTTTTTCTCACGAGGGCTGCCACTGCAGTTTCCCACCCCCCCACTCACAGCCCCCGAACCTTGCCATCAAACCCAATACACTGGGGTAGCTAGGTCATTACTGACTTGTAAAGTATCAGGGATTAAATTAACTAATGAAACCCTAAAAAGTGATGGGGGTAGAAGGGGCTGGGATAACAGTGCCAGTTTTGGGGGATACCAAGCTAAGACTAGGGAATAAAATGATCGCTGGGCAATTATTGTATGTATCCAAGGCAGAGACTAACTTGTTGGGAAGGGATTTGATGATTAAATTGGGCATTCAACTAGTAAATTATTAGACTGGAATAACAGTGTAATTAATGGAGTGCTCTCAGGCCCTGAGAGCAAACATATATTCACCTCTGACTGGAAAGACCCTGAAATGGGGGCGGAAGCAACAATATAGGTGGACAATTTTACCTCGGGGGGTTTACAGGGCCACCTATCTATATGGGTAAGTTTTAAAAAAGATTTTGGAGCAATTACAACCTCCCAAGGAGGTATTAATGTTACAAATATGTGGATCATTTTCTATTGTCAGGACAGGAGAAAAGAGTTGTGAAGAAAGCTACTAACAAGCTATTCAACTTTCTGGGAAAGCAGGGCTTGAGAGTATTAAAAAAAAAAAAAAAAAAAGGTTTCAATATGGAGAAAGAGAAGTCAGGTATTTAAGGCATCTAATGTCTGAGGGAAAATGAAGAATAAATACAGAGAGGATTCAGGGAATTGTTGAAAATTAAGAAAGAACTAAAAAGTTTTAAAAGAATGATTTTTTTAAGGAATCAGGAGCTATGAAGTCTGAAGGAAAACGGATACTCCCTGATGGGAGAGAAATGCTGAATAAAGTGATAATGAGGCAAATATTAACTGTTTTACATCAAAAGAGTCATTGGGAGGTGCAAGCAATGTGTGATATTGTGCTAAGAAAGTATGTCTGTGTAGGAATATACACTTTAGGGAAGCACATATGTAGAGGATGTACCATATGTCAAAAGGTAAATAAAAGGTGTTCTGTAACCCATCTAGAGGGGGACGGGAGCCAGGGGTCTGACCTTTCCAAAGTATACAGGTAAACTTTACTGAGTTACTTGTTTGTCCTAATTGAGCACGTGACTGGATGGGTGTAAGCTTTACTGCAAGGGTTAAAGCAGGCCTTAGAGATTGAGTGGGATTTTCACAGCCCCGGGCACCCCTCCTTTGCTGGGAAGGTGGAGTGAATGAATCAGACATTAAAGAAGCAATTAACTAAACTAGTGTTAGAAACCCAACTTCCTTGGGTAAAATGCTTACTCCTACAGGTTTAAACAGCACCAAGAAAGGATATAGGAATTTCACCATATGAGATGCTGTTCAGATTGCCCTATCTGGGCAGAAGGGATGAGATACCACAATTCAAAACAAGAGAGTTTTCTTAAGAACTGTATTCTGGGGTTGTCTTCTTTGTCATCTCTCAGGACCTGTGGGTTGTTGGCTCAAACCCCACCTTTGGAATTCCCCATTCACCACCATCACCCAGGAAACTGGGTCCTGATTCGGACCTGGAAAGAGTCAACTCCGGCCTGAATGGGAAGGACAATTACTGACCACTGAAACAGCCGTAAGAACTGCGGAAAAAGGTTGGACTCACTATACTCGAGTGAAGGCATCTGTCGACGCTAGTACCTGGGAAGCTGTTCCTACAAAAGACTTGTTGGAAGTTAAAATTGAAGAGAAAAATCTCGTAGTGGACTCTGAGCAGGATAAGAGCTTACAATTGTAAACGAACCTTTTATTTTCACAGGTAACTAACGAGTGTGACTTGTGATTGAGAGAAAGGACAGACCTATAGCGAACTGCAGTGCTCCCAAGGGGGGGGTTGTTATAGTAGTAGTGTACATCTTATTTTTGTATCGATAATTATTTGGAAACCTAAGGTTTAAAAATAATGACAGGGAAAAATTGATTACTAATTTTGTTTTTAGTGATTCTAGGCCTCAGAGAAGGCCTCGGTCAATTGGTAACTTGGAAAAGGCATGACCAGATAATAGCAAAAATGGGATACCCCATCAAAATATGGGTGACTGTGACAGAGGGTTATGTACCACAAGCCGTCACATTTGATGCTTGTGAGGTGTTAGCTTGTGGAGATTTAAATGCCCAATGACAATTGAGCAGAAAGAACAAATAACTGGGAGAGACACAACAGCCAGATTGAGAATAGCTGTATGGAAACAATCCTCTATTGCCATCAGAGAAAGGGAGAAACTCAAGGAGAAAACAGGAGAGTAAACAGGAGGCCCTCTGAAATGTGGCAGTTCAAACATTTGAGATTCAAATAGGGTATGGGGATGTGAATGCCTGGATAGAATGGGTCAAATATACTGTCCAGAGTCTCAACCGTAGCTACTGCTATGCTTGTGCCTCAGGATGACCGATTGCCCAGATAGTGCCCTTCCCATGGGGGTGGACCAAAGACTCCCAACGGATGCGATGTATGATTGCATTGTACCAAGAAAAGACTGCCTGGGGAAATAAGGCCTGTAAGTCTCTCTTTGCTGTTTCTTGCATGATAACAATATCACAGTTCCCCCTGCATTCTCTACAGCTATAGGTAACCATACAGCTTGCCTCTCACGGCAGGGTGTGAGTGCTACCTGGCATCTGGGACAATTTGCCTTGTGCTACCAAGGACTTGATGGGAAACTGCTCAAGACTAGAGATCCCCAGGGCAGATCTCTGGTGGTACGGTGGAGGGAAGATCTTACGGTCCACCCTACCATCTAATTGGGAAGGCACTTGTGCACTTGTTCAATCAGCTATACCCTTCACCCTGGCATTTGAAAGAGAAACATCACAAATACCCAGAAGAAGTAAAGGAGGCTTAGGAATATCATTTGATGATAGAGTGTACATAGATTTTATTGGGGTACCTAGAGGAGTTCCGGATGAACATAAAGCCAGAAATTAAATTGCTGCAGGGTTTGAGTTACTGTTCTGGTGGGTAACAATCAATAAAAATGTGGATTGGATTAATTATTTCTATTATAATCAGCAGAGATTCATCAATTATACCAAGGATGCGATGAGAGGAATCGCTGAACAACGAGATGCCGTCAGCAAAATGGCTTGGGAAAACAGGATAGCATTAGATATGATGCTCGTGGAGAAGGGTGGTGTATGCGTGATGCTGGGCAACCGTTGTACTTTTAGCCGTAACAATACTGCCCCGGATGGCACAGTAACAAGAGCATTGCAAGGGCTTACCACCCTTGCCAATGAATTGGCAGAAAATTCCGGAGCAGACACTTCCATCACAGGATGGTTGAAATCTTGGTTTGGTAAATGGAAAGGGATGGTAATGTCCATATTTACATCCTCAATTATAGTAGCAGGAGTTTTGACAGCTATTGGCTGTTGCATTATCCCCTTTGTAAGGGGACTTGTCCAGCGGTTAATTGAAACCACATTATTGAAATAAATGACCATAGATCCACCACCCTACTCAGATAAAATGATATTAGAGGAAATGGAGAGCAAAGAAAGTGAAGAAGAGGAAGATATTTACCAAATTACACTTAAAATAAATAAATAAATAAAAATAAAAAGAGTTTTTGCAAAAATCAACAGTTTATAAAAAAAGAAAAGGGGGGAATTGTGGGAATAGAAATGTTGTTTTTGCAGAGTTACATTGTTTAGAAGGAGGGAATGTGGTACTGAGATATGCTTACAGTGATAAGAAAGTTTAGCAGGGGACCTTGTAAAATGCAGACAATCAGACTCCTTAGGACAATTAGGTGAAAATCATGGTGTCAAGTCAAGTCAGATAAGTGAAGAAACATTACCACTTCAAGCAGTAAAAATGTCAAAAGAGATTTGAAATTTAACAGGCCGGCGACTGAAGGCCATGCATTGTTTGTGAAGCATCAGATAGATTGTGAACCTGGATTACCCACTCAGTGGGGAAACAGGGGAGGGTCCTGCCATCAAAAGGTATATAAACTGTGTTTTGGAACTAGTAGATGCGCTCTCTCCTGCTTGTGGGGCGCCCGCCATTGCAATCGCGAATAAATTTCTACTTCACTGAGATCCTCGCCTGAGCCTAAGTTATTGGCTACGGAGTGTTTCTCACATTGAGTAAGCAACAGCAAGCAAAACAGCGCTGGGCGGCCGGGGAGTCTCGGCTCCGCCAATGGCGCGCACCTCACCCCTGCCAGGGTCCCTTTTTATATCTTGGTAATTCCGGGATTACGCAGCACATCCTGGTATGTTCTGCGACTGCGCACACTGTTGCTAGGGGGTCGTCTCTGTCCCTCTGGTGGTCGTGAAGATGAAGGCCATAGTCTTCCTCGGCGTTGTGGTTCAACTTCTTTTTTTATTTGGTCATGTTGGCCCAGCGTGAGACAGGAAGGCAGGATGTTGATACACTAGTTCAGCAACTTATCAGGAGATGGTTACGTGAGCTTTGCAGCACTGTCTTTGAACAAAAGAGGCAACTGAGATGCAGAAGGAGAGAAGGGGAGGGGGTTCTCTTTTTTGTTACATTAAGCAAAAGAATTTTCATAGTGTCTAGCCAAGCATTATACAGCTCCTTACTTCAGCAGGGAGTTTTCACAACTCCCGTTCCTCAAACAGAACTCCTTGTTTTATAATGCAAAGGGCAATGAACAAACATTTATTGTGTATTACAAGGGGTACGTATCATAAAGACTGGGAAGAAAAATATTTGTATTAAGTAAAAGAATTTACTAGATTTTCCAGAAAAGGGGGGACTGATATTGTATAAACTCAGGCTCTGCAGTCTATGCCTCTGAGAAAGCAGATTTAAGAAAGGAAAGACAAAACTGCTGCACATCAGCACCAGTGAGACAGAGGAGTGAGAAACGGCCCTGCAGACACCGAGGTCAGTACAGCAGGAGGGCAGGGGGTGCTCCAGGCTCACAGCAGCAGTTCCCTTGCGGCCTGTACAGGGAGAGGCACCTGGTGGAGCAGGCTGTCGCCCTGCAGCCCATGGTGTACCACAGCGGCGCAGAGCTCCATGATGCAGCCAGGGAAGGAGCCCACAATGGATCTGACCTGAAGGAGGCTGTGGCCTGTGGAGAACCCCTGCTGGAGCAGACTCCAGGTCAGATCTGCAGCCCATGGAGAGGAGCCTCTGCAGGAACAGGGGACCTGGGGGGAGCTGCCACCCATGGGGTCCCATCCTGGAGCAGTTTGCGGCTGATGGATGGATCCCATGGTACGGACCCATACTTGGAGCAGTTCTCGAGGTGCTGCTGCCTGTGGGAAGCACACGCAGGATTCTTTTTGGAAAGGACTGCATCCCATGGGAGGTATCCCACTTTGGAGCAGGGGCAGAGAGTGACCGAGAAGGAGTGGCGGAGACAAAGTGCCATAAACTGACCACAACCCCTATTCCCTGTTTGTCTGCGCTGCATGGGGGGAGCAGGTGGAAGAGGGCAGATGGGGTGGAAGGTGGTTTTAATTTGTTTTCTCTGTTTCTCACTTCTCTAGCTTGTTAGTAACAGGCAATACATTTCTCTAATCTCTCTCCACTGAGTCCATATTGCCCGTGGCAATCTCCTTGGCCTTATCTCAAGCCGTGAGCCCTTTTCATCGTATTTTCTCCCCCTTTCCCTTTGAGGTGTGGGAGTGAGAGAGCAGCTGTGGTGGAGCTCAGCTGCCCACCTGAGTAAAACCACGACACTCTTCGAGGAGGAGGTTATCACCAACGCATTCCGGGAAGCTCTTAGATTGCTTACGCCCTGCTGTGCTGTCCCTCCAACAGATGTGCAGTGGTTGACGTCTCCCATGAAGACCAGGGCTTGTGAATGTGAGGTTGCTTCCAGCTGCCTATAAAAGGCCTTATCTGCTTGGTCTTCCTGGTCGGGTGGCCCGTAGACAGCCTCCACTGTACTGCCACCTCTCTTGAATCCACCCTTAGTCCCATGCTTCACTTTGCCCCGATCTGCCCTAAACTGGGGGCATATGGCAGGTGGGAAGCGAGGGAGGGGGAATCTGCCCAACAGAGAAACACAGGCCTCTGGGCTCCCAGCTTTCCCCTCAGCCAGTCTGCTCACTGCGGTGGTGCTGCCAGAAAGGACCCAGGCATTCTAGTCACCGGCAGAGGAGAGGGGACACAGGCACACATACAAGGTAGCTTTGCTGAAGGTGTTTATTGCAGATGGGGGGGAAATGGGCCATATCGTCCAGAGGATCTGGCAGCACGATCCAGGGATGACCATCTCTTCATGTAACTGGGGGGCGACAGGATGGGGGTTCATCACAATCTGTGGGCCTGAAAGACAAAGCGCAAGACGTGATCGCCCAGCATCCGTGGGGACACGAGAGAGGCCTCGTCCCCACCAGGTCTCTGAAAAGATCAGAGGAGGAAGCAGGGAATCGTAGCCCACCCCCAGCCCCCAGTACACCCCCAGCAGGACTCGGCTCTCTTGGGGTCCGTACGGCACCCAGAGCCCCTTGCCCAGCGTGCAGCTACCCTGGGGTGCCCATAGACCTCTGGACCCAGTCCTATGGGGATCCTGGGGGTCTGTATGGCATCAGAACCCCTGCCTACACTGCATGCTAAGCCTCTGGGTCCATCCAGCCTGCTGAGCATAAGGCCCAGGGACGGTTCTGTCCAGCCACAAAGTTCAACAAGGCCAAGTGCAAGGTCCTGCATCTGGGCTGGGGCAGTCCCAAGGACAAACACAGGCCAGGTGAAGAACAGATTGAGAACAGCCCTGAGGAGAAGGACCTCGGGGTGCTGGTTGACGAGAAGCTTGACGTGAGCCAGCAACGTGCACCTGCAGCCCCAAAAGGCAACCGTACCCTGGGCTGCATCAAAAGCAGCGTAGCCAGCAGGGCAAGGAAGGTAATTCTCCCCCTCTGCTCTGCTCTGCTCTGCTCTGGTGAGACCCCACCTGGAGCCCTGTGGTCAGCTCTGGAGCCCCCAGCACCAGGAGGACATGGACCTATTAGAATGAGTCTAGAGGAGGGCCACAGTGATGATCAAAGAGCTGGAGTACCTCTCCTATGAAGACAGGCTGAGGGAGCTGGGGTTGTCCAGCGTGGAGAAGAGGAGGCGCCAGGGACACCTCATTGTGGCCTCTCAGTACTTAAAGGGGGTCTGCAGAAAAGATGGGGGGGGGCTCTTTCTCTGCGAGTGTAGTGATAGGACAAGGCGTAATGGTTTTAAACTAAAAGAGGGTAGGTTTAGATTAGATACTCAGAAGAAATTCTTCACTCTGAGGGTGGTGAGGCTCTGGCGCAGGTTGCCCAGAGACGTGGTGGATGCCTCATCCCTGGAAGTGCTCCAGGCCAGCTTGGATGGGGCTTTGGGCAACCTGGTCTGCTGGGAGGTGTCCCTGCACATGGCAGGGGACTTGAAACTAGATGACCTTTAGGGTCCCCTCCAAACCAAAACATTCTGTGATTCCATGATCCTGAGACAGATCGTGGCTAATGCCCTCTATTGCCCCCAGCCATACACAAGTTCTGCCCAGCACAGAGGCCTCTGGGGTTTCCTGGAGTAAAGGATCCTTTGCAGGGCCAGCGACACGCCAGTGCTGCTCACCTAGGCATAGAGATCTGCAGCCAGGCGTTTCTTGCGCACTGCTGCCACCACCTCGACAGGCACAGGCTGCAGAGCCCTCTTCCCTCGCAGAAACTTCAGCTGCAGCAGGAGAGAGATCGTGAGACCTCAGTGGGCGCCGGGATGAATTCAACCCAGCAGGTGACGGCAGGGCACGGGGAAGGCAAATGGCCCCGCAGTTCTCAAGACTGGCTCCAGCCCAAGGCCACCCCGATACTCACTTCCAAATCAAAGCCTCCACTTGCCGCAAACTCAGAGTCTTTCAGGAACTAGGAAAGGAGAATGAGGGGGTCAGTCTGGATTGGTGCTTGATGTGGAAGGATGAAGGGGGCACAGGTGTCCCCAGTCACCCCTACTGCGTGGCTTCCCCTCGGTCTGCGAGGGAAAATCCCTTCTGCTCCCCACAGACCCGTTGCTCCCCAGCTTCATCTGGAATAGCTGTTGATGCAGGGACCTCGGGTGGGGATGGAGACAAGGATGTGGGGACCAAAAGACAGGGCACAGAGGGGATTCGAACAGAGGGAATTTGCAGACCCCAAGGGACTACTGGGCTGGGGGTGCTGAAGTTATGGGACCGTGTGGGACGCAAGTCAGGGGATAAGGAATTCAAAGAGAGCGAATGTGGAGACTTCAAGTGACGTGATTGGTGTGGGCTGAAGGAAGAGGCTTGAGGTGGACCAAAACGAGGGGACTGGGAGGACTGCTGGGGGGGTATTTGGAAGTGGGGGTGAAAGGAAGGGGACACCACAGCAATGGATTAGATGAAAGGCAGAGGACTGAGAGGAAAGAATGAAAGAAAGGCATTGGAAGAGATGAAAGGTACGGCACTGGGGAGCCTAGACAGGACACGGAGGAGATCCAGGGAAAGGGACACCTTGGTGCGGACCAAAGGCGTCGGGGCGGTGGGCTTAGGAGGGGTCCCCAGAGGTCTCTGGAGAGGGATCTCCAGACTCTTTGGGCATCCCACACACCTGACCAGGAGTGGAGGGATCACCTGGACACTTTATGGAGTTTTTGCCAAAGTCTAGGTGTCAGGGAGGGCGCAGTGCCCCCGGTCAGTGGGGTCTCCTCCCCAAGAGCTGCCCATAGCATGGAACCCATCCCCATAGCACTGGGGCTCACCAGAGCATCTGCTGGGAGGCATAGCATGGCGAGGAGCAGGGCCATGCTGAGCAGGGCGATCTTCATCTTCCTCCGTGGTCTACGCAGTCCCGGATGAGGCTGGAGAAAGTGAGGGGCAAGATTTATCTCTCGCAGGACTCCCCACTGACCCCGCCCCGAGAGCCCAGGGGCAAAGCCACGCTTGGCATGCACCAGCCCTGGCAGTGAGCCCACCGCTGGCAGAGACTGACCCACACCTCCGCCACTCACCCAGCCACCTTCTGCGGCACCAGGCCAGCTTCCTGCACAGGGCAGCTCCACAGGGATGGCTCCAGGCATCAGGGGGTGGCGAGGGGGCGGTCAGACACCCTGCAGTGAGTTCCCCAGCAGGAAACCATCCTCCAACAGCCCCTAAAGCCATGTCTCCCTGTCTCCCAGTGCCCCTCACCTTCCAGGCCAGGCTTACTCCCCAGGACTCCCCCAGAGATGATGCAGCCTCAAATTAAGGGACTCTAAGCAGAGTTGTTTCTGACCCCTCTGCAGTCCCTTGAGTGAACGGGCACGCTGAGACTGACTCCTCTTCTTCAGGCACTGGGGACACTGGCATTAGGGGACACCGGGAAGGTAGGAGGACAGCTGGGGGGCATGGGCAATGGGGACAGCCGGGTGACTGAGAACTTGAGGTCCAGAGGGTGATCAGGGTACTGGGAGGCACTGGCCGTGAGGAGCACTGGTGAATGCTGGGCACCAGGGGATGAGGACTCTGCTTGCAGGAGCTGCTGGGGGCGGTCGAAGAGCACAGCTCCAGCCCAGACCATCTCCAAGTTATTGCAGGCCCCAAACTGGTCCCAGTCTCCAGCCATGGCCCCTGAGAGAGGACAGACAGCACAAGGTAACAAGCCCTGCCCTGGTCCATGCCTTGCCACTGTCTGGGGGCACCATGCCCTCCCGGACACCTGGGTCCTTCCCTGCAGAGCTGACCCCCACGTGGCGGGTGCCAGTGCCCCATCACCAGCAAGGCTCCAGCTCCCCTTCCATTCCCACATGGGGCTCAGCCAAGTCTCCCCAAAGGCCTTGTTCCCAGGCAGTGTCCCTGCAATGCCCCTCGCCCCAGCAGGGGCTAGCCCTGTCCCTGAGCAGGATGAGGCCATTCAGAGGGGACGCGATGAGGCAGGCGCTTGTCCCCGGGCAGCTGCTCAGACCTAATTGCGGGAGCAAATTTCCTCTGGACAGGGAAGAGAGGTTTGACTCCAAAGCATCTCTGATAAGCTGTGTTTGCCCAGGGCCCGTGGGACAAGGAGCCCATTCAGGCAGCACGGTCCTTCCGGACAGGGCCCGAGCAGGAGGAGGCTGCAGCAGGACGTGGAGCAGCCTGGGCTCCCTCCAGCATTGGCAGTCAGCAGAGCCCATGGAGGGGGGCAGCCCTGGTGTGGTAGTGGAGGGGCACATCCTGGAGCAAGCAGTCAACTGGAAGATTTTCATTTTGGCTGCTTCTGCTTCTTGCACTACTTGCCAGATAGCTGAATTATCAGCTTATCAGTGTTGCATTATTTATTATATTTAAAAACAAAGTGACATTATTAAAAGTGGTCTTCAGGGAGATCCCATCTGCTGGTTTAATGATATCTAAAAAGATATGTTTGTGTAAGAGGGGAGAGATATGCCACTGTTAAAAAACACAAACATTTCGTTTCATGAAATCTTCCAGTTGACTGCCTATTCTTTGGTAAATTTCCAAAGCTAATATTCAACGTGATCTGCAGGGGAGGAAAACAAGATGTGGGACATCTGGCTTCCCTGTTCTGCATGAGGAGGCAAGCATTGGCTGGAAACCACTGTGTCTCAGGGTCACTGGGGTGCTCTCCTTGATCTGAGGGGAGAGTTGAGCCTGTTGTTCACACTGCCACTGCCTCCCCTGGCGCACACTGCCCAGAGGATGCTGCCCAGGGACCCTAAGACACTGATGTCCAGGATGGGGGACAGGGAAGAAAACCCCCCTGGTAGCCCTTGGAAGATCTGTAGAGCCGGCAGGGCAGAGAGAGGGGAGGCAGTGCCCCACAGGGAGACACCTCTATTGTACTGCTGCTCAATGCCTCTTTTCTGCCAGGACTGCCCTGCCATCAGGTTTCTCCAAAGGAAAGTGACCACCCGGCTGTCAGGCTGCTCCCAGAGGACTGCCACTGCCTCTGGGCTCCAGCCGGTCCCCAGGGCAGCGAGGGAACCGCAGCATGCTGGGTGCTCCAGGATGTGCCCCTCCACTACCACACCAGGGCTGCCCCCCTCCGTGGGCTCTGCTGACTGCCAATGCTGGAGGGAGCCCAGGCTGCTCCACGTCCTGCTGCAGCCTCCTCCTGCTCGGGCCCTGTCCGGAAGGACCGTGCTGCCTGAATGGGCTCCTTGTCCCACGGGCCCTGGGCAAACACAGCTTATCAGAGATGCTTTGGAGTCAAACCTCTCTTCCCTGTCCAGAGGAAATTTGCTCCCGCAATTAGGTCTGAGCAGCTGCCCGGGGACAAGCGCCTGCCTCATCGCGTCCCCTCTGAATGGCCTCATCCTGCTCAGGGACAGGGCTAGCCCCTGCTGGGGCGAGGGGCATTGCAGGGACACTGCCTGGGAACAAGGCCTTTGGGGAGACTTGGCTGAGCCCCATGTGGGAATGGAAGGGGAGCTGGAGCCTTGCTGGTGATGGGGCACTGGCACCCGCCACGTGGGGGTCAGCTCTGCAGGGAAGGACCCAGGTGTCCGGGAGGGCATGGTGCCCCCAGACAGTGGCAAGGCATGGACCAGGGCAGGGCTTGTTACCTTGTGCTGTCTGTCCTCTCTCAGGGGCCATGGCTGGAGACTGGGACCAGTTTGGGGCCTGCAATAACTTGGAGATGGTCTGGGCTGGAGCTGTGCTCTTCGACCGCCCCCAGCAGCTCCTGCAAGCAGAGTCCTCATCCCCTGGTGCCCAGCATTCACCAGTGCTCCTCACGGCCAGTGCCTCCCAGTACCCTGATCACCCTCTGGACCTCAAGTTCTCAGTCACCCGGCTGTCCCCATTGCCCATGCCCCCCAGCTGTCCTCCTACCTTCCCGGTGTCCCCTAATGCCAGTGTCCCCAGTGCCTGAAGAAGAGGAGTCAGTCTCAGCGTGCCCGTTCACTCAAGGGACTGCAGAGGGGTCAGAAACAACTCTGCTTAGAGTCCCTTAATTTGAGGCTGCATCATCTCTGGGGGAGTCCTGGGGAGTAAGCCTGGCCTGGAAGGTGAGGGGCACTGGGAGACAGGGAGACATGGCTTTAGGGGCTGTTGGAGGATGGTTTCCTGCTGGGGAACTCACTGCAGGGTGTCTGACCGCCCCCTCGCCACCCCCTGATGCCTGGAGCCATCCCTGTGGAGCTGCCCTGTGCAGGAAGCTGGCCTGGTGCCGCAGAAGGTGGCTGGGTGAGTGGCGGAGGTGTGGGTCAGTCTCTGCCAGCGGTGGGCTCACTGCCAGGGCTGGTGCATGCCAAGCGTGGCTTTGCCCCTGGGCTCTCGGGGCGGGGTCAGTGGGGAGTCCTGCGAGAGATAAATCTTGCCCCTCACTTTCTCCAGCCTCATCCGGGACTGCGTAGACCACGGAGGAAGATGAAGATCGCCCTGCTCAGCATGGCCCTGCTCCTCGCCATGCTATGCCTCCCAGCAGATGCTCTGGTGAGCCCCAGTGCTATGGGGATGGGTTCCATGCTATGGGCAGCTCTTGGGGAGGAGACCCCACTGACCGGGGGCACTGCGCCCTCCCTGACACCTAGACTTTGGCAAAAACTCCATAAAGTGTCCAGGTGATCCCTCCACTCCTGGTCAGGTGTGTGGGATGCCCAAAGAGTCTGGAGATCCCTCTCCAGAGACCTCTGGGGACCCCTCCTAAGCCCACCGCCCCGACGCCTTTGGTCCGCACCAAGGTGTCCCTTTCCCTGGATCTCCTCCGTGTCCTGTCTAGGCTCCCCAGTGCCGTACCTTTCATCTCTTCCAATGCCTTTCTTTCATTCTTTCCTCTCAGTCCTCTGCCTTTCATCTAATCCATTGCTGTGGTGTCCCCTTCCTTTCACCCCCACTTCCAAATACCCCCCCAGCAGTCCTCCCAGTCCCCTCGTTTTGGTCCACCTCAAGCCTCTTCCTTCAGCCCACACCAATCACGTCACTTGAAGTCTCCACATTCGCTCTCTTTGAATTCCTTATCCCCTGACTTGCGTCCCACACGGTCCCATAACTTCAGCACCCCCAGCCCAGTAGTCCCTTGGGGTCTGCAAATTCCCTCTGTTCGAATCCCCTCTGTGCCCTGTCTTTTGGTCCCCACATCCTTGTCTCCATCCCCACCCGAGGTCCCTGCATCAACAGCTATTCCAGATGAAGCTGGGGAGCAACGGGTCTGTGGGGAGCAGAAGGGATTTTCCCTCGCAGACCGAGGGGAAGCCACGCAGTAGGGGTGACTGGGGACACCTGTGCCCCCTTCATCCTTCCACATCAAGCACCAATCCAGACTGACCCCCTCATTCTCCTTTCCTAGTTCCTGAAAGACTCTGAGTTTGCGGCAAGTGGAGGCTTTGATTTGGAAGTGAGTATCGGGGTGGCCTTGGGCTGGAGCCAGTCTTGAGAACTGCGGGGCCATTTGCCTTCCCCGTGCCCTGCCGTCACCTGCTGGGTTGAATTCATCCCGGCGCCCACTGAGGTCTCACGATCTCTCTCCTGCTGCAGCTGAAGTTTCTGCGAGGGAAGAGGGCTCTGCAGCCTGTGCCTGTCGAGGTGGTGGCAGCAGTGCGCAAGAAACGCCTGGCTGCAGATCTCTATGCCTAGGTGAGCAGCACTGGCGTGTCGCTGGCCCTGCAAAGGATCCTTTACTCCAGGAAACCCCAGAGGCCTCTGTGCTGGGCAGAACTTGTGTATGGCTGGGGGCAATAGAGGGCATTAGCCACGATCTGTCTCAGGATCATGGAATCACAGAATGTTTTGGTTTGGAGGGGACCCTAAAGGTCATCTAGTTTCAAGTCCCCTGCCATGTGCAGGGACACCTCCCAGCAGACCAGGTTGCCCAAAGCCCCATCCAAGCTGGCCTGGAGCACTTCCAGGGATGAGGCATCCACCACGTCTCTGGGCAACCTGCGCCAGAGCCTCACCACCCTCAGAGTGAAGAATTTCTTCTGAGTATCTAATCTAAACCTACCCTCTTTTAGTTTAAAACCATTACGCCTTGTCCTATCACTACACTCGCAGAGAAAGAGCCCCCCCCCATCTTTTCTGCAGACCCCCTTTAAGTACTGAGAGGCCACAATGAGGTGTCCCTGGCGCCTCCTCTTCTCCACGCTGGACAACCCCAGCTCCCTCAGCCTGTCTTCATAGGAGAGGTACTCCAGCTCTTTGATCATCACTGTGGCCCTCCTCTAGACTCATTCTAATAGGTCCATGTCCTCCTGGTGCTGGGGGCTCCAGAGCTGACCACAGGGCTCCAGGTGGGGTCTCACCAGAGCAGAGCAGAGCAGAGCAGAGGGGGAGAATTACCTTCCTTGCCCTGCTGGCTACGCTGCTTTTGATGCAGCCCAGGGTACGGTTGCCTTTTGGGGCTGCAGGTGCACGTTGCTGGCTCACGTCAAGCTTCTCGTCAACCAGCACCCCGAGGTCCTTCTCCTCAGGGCTGTTCTCAATCTGTTCTTCACCTGGCCTGTGTTTGTCCTTGGGACTGCCCCAGCCCAGATGCAGGACCTTGCACTTGGCCTTGTTGAACTTTGTGGCTGGACAGAACCGTCCCTGGGCCTTATGCTCAGCAGGCTGGATGGACCCAGAGGCTTAGCATGCAGTGTAGGCAGGGGTTCTGATGCCATACAGACCCCCAGGATCCCCATAGGACTGGGTCCAGAGGTCTATGGGCACCCCAGGGTAGCTGCACGCTGGGCAAGGGGCTCTGGGTGCCGTACGGACCCCAAGAGAGCCGAGTCCTGCTGGGGGTGTACTGGGGGCTGGGGGTGGGCTACGATTCCCTGCTTCCTCCTCTGATCTTTTCAGAGACCTGGTGGGGACGAGGCCTCTCTCGTGTCCCCACGGATGCTGGGCGATCACGTCTTGCGCTTTGTCTTTCAGGCCCACAGATTGTGATGAACCCCCATCCTGTCGCCCCCCAGTTACATGAAGAGATGGTCATCCCTGGATCGTGCTGCCAGATCCTCTGGACGATATGGCCCATTTCCCCCCCATCTGCAATAAACACCTTCAGCAAAGCTACCTTGTATGTGTGCCTGTGTCCCCTCTCCTCTGCCGGTGACTAGAATGCCTGGGTCCTTTCTGGCAGCACCACCGCAGTGAGCAGACTGGCTGAGGGGAAAGCTGGGAGCCCAGAGGCCTGTGTTTCTCTGTTGGGCAGATTCCCCCTCCCTCGCTTCCCACCTGCCATATGCCCCCAGTTTAGGGCAGATCGGGGCAAAGTGAAGCATGGGACTAAGGGTGGATTCAAGAGAGGTGGCAGTACAGTGGAGGCTGTCTACGGGCCACCCGACCAGGAAGACCAAGCAGATAAGGCCTTTTATAGGCAGCTGGAAGCAACCTCACATTCACAAGCCCTGGTCTTCATGGGAGACGTCAACCACTGCACATCTGTTGGAGGGACAGCACAGCAGGGCGTAAGCAATCTAAGAGCTTCCCGGAATGCGTTGGTGATAACCTCCTCCTCGAAGAGTGTCGTGGTTTTACTCAGGTGGGCAGCTGAGCTCCACCACAGCTGCTCTCTCACTCCCACACCTCAAAGGGAAAGGGGGAGAAAATACGATGAAAAGGGCTCACGGCTTGAGATAAGGCCAAGGAGATTGCCACGGGCAATATGGACTCAGTGGAGAGAGATTAGAGAAATGTATTGCCTGTTACTAACAAGCTAGAGAAGTGAGAAACAGAGAAAACAAATTAAAACCACCTTCCACCCCATCTGCCCTCTTCCACCTGCTCCCCCCATGCAGCGCAGACAAACAGGGAATAGGGGTTGTGGTCAGTTTATGGCACTTTGTCTCCGCCACTCCTTCTCGGTCACTCTCTGCCCCTGCTCCAAAGTGGGATACCTCCCATGGGATGCAGTCCTTTCCAAAAAGAATCCTGCGTGTGCTTCCCACAGGCAGCAGCACCTCGAGAACTGCTCCAAGTATGGGTCCGTACCATGGGATCCATCCATCAGCCGCAAACTGCTCCAGGATGGGACCCCATGGGTGGCAGCTCCCCCCAGGTCCCCTGTTCCTGTAGAGGCTCCTCTCCACGGGATGCAAGTCTGGCCTGGAGTCTGCTCCGGCAGGGGTTCTCCACAGGCCACAGCGTGCTTCAGGTCAGATCCATTGTGGGCTCCTTCCCTGGTTGCATCATGGAGCTCTGTGCCGCTGGGATACACCGTGGGCTGCCGGGGGACAGCCTGCTCCATCAGGGGCCTCTCCCTGCACAGGCCGCATTGGAACTGCTGATGTGAGCCTGCAGCACATCCTGCCCTTCTGCTGCAATCACCTCGGTGTCTGCAGGGCTGTTTGTCACTCGTCTGTCTCACTGGTGCTGATGTGCAGCAGTTTTGTCTTTCCTTTCTTAAATCTGCTTTCTCAGAGGCATAGACTGCAGAGCCTGAGTTTATACAATATCAGTCCCCCCTTTTCTGGAAAATCTAGTAAATTCTTTTACTTAATACAAATATTTTTCTTCCCAGTCTTTATGATACGTACCCCTTGTAATACACAATAAATGTTTGTTCATTGCCCTTTGCATTATAAAACAAGGAGTTCTGTTTGAGGAACGGGAGTTGTGAAAACTCCCTGCTGAAGTAAGGAGCTGTATAATGCTTGGCTAGACACTATGAAAATTCTTTTGCTTAATGTAACAAAAAAGAGAACCCCCTCCCCTTCTCTCCTTCTGCATCTCAGTTGCCTCTTTTGTTCAAAGACAGTGCTGCAAAGCTCACGTAACCATCTCCTGATAAGTTGCTGAACTAGTGTATCAACATCCTGCCTTCCTGTCTCACGCTGGGCCAACATGACCAAATAAAAAAAGAAGTTGAACCACAACGCCGAGGAAGACTATGGCCTTCATCTTCACGACCACCAGAGGGACAGAGACGACCCCCTAGCAACAGTGTGCGCAGTCGCAGAACATACCAGGATGTGCTGCGTAATCCCGGAATTACCAAGATATAAAAAGGGACCCTGGCAGGGGTGAGGTGCGCGCCATTGGCGGAGCCGAGACTCCCCGGCCGCCCAGCGCTGTTTTGCTTGCTGTTGCTTACTCAATGTGAGAAACACTCCGTAGCCAATAACTTAGGCTCAGGCGAGGATCTCAGTGAAGTAGAAATTTATTCGCGATTGCAATGGCGGGCGCCCCACAAGCAGGAGAGAGCGCATCTACTAGTTCCAAAACACAGTTTATATACCTTTTGATGGCAGGACCCTCCCCTGTTTCGCCACTGAGTGGGTAATCCAGGTTCACAATCTATCTGATGCTTCACAAACAATGCATGGCCTTCAGTCGCCGGCCTGTTAAATTTCAAATCTCTTTTGACATTTTTACTGCTTGAAGTGGTAATGTTTCTTCACTTATCTGACTTGACTTGACACCATGATTTTCACCTAATTGTCCTAAGGAGTCTGATTGTCTGCATTTTACAAGGTCCCCTGCTAAACTTTCTTATCACTGTAAGCATATCTCAGTACCACATTCCCTCCTTCTAAACAATGTAACTCTGCAAAAACAACATTTCTATTCCCACAATTCCCCCCTTTTCTTTTTTTATAAACTGTTGATTTTTGCAAAAACTCTTTTTATTTTTATTTATTTATTTATTTTAAGTGTAATTTGGTAAATATCTTCCTCTTCTTCACTTTCTTTGCTCTCCATTTCCTCTAATATCATTTTATCTGAGTAGGGTGGTGGATCTATGGTCATTTATTTCAATAATGTGGTTTCAATTAACCGCTGGACAAGTCCCCTTACAAAGGGGATAATGCAACAGCCAATAGCTGTCAAAACTCCTGCTACTATAATTGAGGATGTAAATATGGACATTACCATCCCTTTCCATTTACCAAACCAAGATTTCAACCATCCTGTGATGGAAGTGTCTGCTCCGGAATTTTCTGCCAATTCATTGGCAAGGGTGGTAAGCCCTTGCAATGCTCTTGTTACTGTGCCATCCGGGGCAGTATTGTTACGGCTAAAAGTACAACGGTTGCCCAGCATCACGCATACACCACCCTTCTCCACGAGCATCATATCTAATGCTATCCTGTTTTCCCAAGCCATTTTGCTGACGGCATCTCGTTGTTCAGCGATTCCTCTCATCGCATCCTTGGTATAATTGATGAATCTCTGCTGATTATAATAGAAATAATTAATCCAATCCACATTTTTATTGATTGTTACCCACCAGAACAGTAACTCAAACCCTGCAGCAATTTAATTTCTGGCTTTATGTTCATCCGGAACTCCTCTAGGTACCCCAATAGAATCTATGTACACTCTATCATCAAATGATATTCCTAAGCCTCCTTTACTTCTTCTGGGTATTTGTGATGTTTCTCTTTCAAATGCCAGGGTGAAGGGTATAGCTGATTGAACAAGTGCACAAGTGCCTTCCCAATTAGATGGTAGGGTGGACCGTAAGATCTTCCCTCCACCGTACCACCAGAGATCTGCCCTGGGGATCTCTAGTCTTGAGCAGTTTCCCATCAAGTCCTTGGTAGCACAAGGCAAATTGTCCCAGATGCCAGGTAGCACTCACACCCTGCCGTGAGAGGCAAGCTGTATGGTTACCTATAGCTGTAGAGAATGCAGGGGGAACTGTGATATTGTTATCATGCAAGAAACAGCAAAGAGAGACTTACAGGCCTTATTTCCCCAGGCAGTCTTTTCTTGGTACAATGCAATCATACATCGCATCCGTTGGGAGTCTTTGGTCCACCCCCATGGGAAGGGCACTATCTGGGCAATCGGTCATCCTGAGGCACAAGCATAGCAGTAGCTACGGTTGAGACTCTGGACAGTATATTTGACCCATTCTATCCAGGCATTCACATCCCCATACCCTATTTGAATCTCAAATGTTTGAACTGCCACATTTCAGAGGGCCTCCTGTTTACTCTCCTGTTTTCTCCTTGAGTTTCTCCCTTTCTCTGATGGCAATAGAGGATTGTTTCCATACAGCTATTCTCAATCTGGCTGTTGTGTCTCTCCCAGTTATTTGTTCTTTCTGCTCAATTGTCATTGGGCATTTAAATCTCCACAAGCTAACACCTCACAAGCATCAAATGTGACGGCTTGTGGTACATAACCCTCTGTCACAGTCACCCATATTTTGATGGGGTATCCCGTTTTTGCTATTATCTGGTCATGCCTTTTCCAAGTTACCAATTGACCGAGGCCTTCTCTGAGGCCTAGAATCACTAAAAACAAAATTAGTAATCAATTTTTCCCTGTTTTTAAACCTTAGGTTTCCAAATAATTATCGATACAAAAATAAGATGTACACTACTACTATAACAACCCCCCCCTTGGGAGCACTGCAGTTCGCTATAGGTCTGTCCTTTCTCTCAATCACAAGTCACACTCGTTAGTTACCTGTGAAAATAAAAGGTTCGTTTACAATTGTAAGCTCTTATCCTGCTCAGAGTCCACTACGAGATTTTTCTCTTCAATTTTAACTTCCAACAAGTCTTTTGTAGGAACAGCTTCCCAGGTACTAGCGTCGACAGATGCCTTCACTCGAGTATAGTGAGTCCAACCTTTTTCCGCAGTTCTTACGGCTGTTTCAGTGGTCAGTAATTGTCCTTCCCATTCAGGCCGGAGTTGACTCTTTCCAGGTCCGAATCAGGACCCAGTTTCCTGGGTGATGGTGGTGAATGGGGAATTCCAAAGGTGGGGTTTGAGCCAACAACCCACAGGTCCTGAGAGATGACAAAGAAGACAACCCCAGAATACAGTTCTTAAGAAAACTCTCTTGTTTTGAATTGTGGTATCTCATCCCTTCTGCCCAGATAGGGCAATCTGAACAGCATCTCATATGGTGAAATTCCTATATCCTTTCTTGGTGCTGTTTAAACCTGTAGGAGTAAGCATTTTACCCAAGGAAGTTGGGTTTCTAACACTAGTTTAGTTAATTGCTTCTTTAATGTCTGATTCATTCACTCCACCTTCCCAGCAAAGGAGGGGTGCCCGGGGCTGTGAAAATCCCATTCAATCTCTAAGGCCTGCTTTAACCCTTGCAGTAAAGCTTACACCCATCCAGTCACGTGCTCAATTAGGACAAACAAGTAACTCAGTAAAGTTTACCTGTATACTTTGGAAAGGTCAGACCCCTGGCTCCCGTCCCCCTCTAGATGGGTTACAGAACACCTTTTTATTTACCTTTTGACATATGGTACATCCTCTACATATGTGCTTCCCTAAAGTGTATATTCCTACACAGACATACTTTCTTAGCACAATATCACACATTGCTTGCACCTCCCAATGACTCTTTTGATGTAAAACAGTTAATATTTGCCTCATTATCACTTTATTCAGCATTTCTCTCCCATCAGGGAGTATCCGTTTTCCTTCAGACTTCATAGCTCCTGATTCCTTAAAAAAATCATTCTTTTAAAACTTTTTAGTTCTTTCTTAATTTTCAACAATTCCCTGAATCCTCTCTGTATTTATTCTTCATTTTCCCTCAGACATTAGATGCCTTAAATACCTGACTTCTCTTTCTCCATATTGAAACCTTTTTTTTTTTTTTTTTTTTTAATACTCTCAAGCCCTGCTTTCCCAGAAAGTTGAATAGCTTGTTAGTAGCTTTCTTCACAACTCTTTTCTCCTGTCCTGACAATAGAAAATGATCCACATATTTGTAACATTAATACCTCCTTGGGAGGTTGTAATTGCTCCAAAATCTTTTTTAAAACTTACCCATATAGATAGGTGGCCCTGTAAACCCCCCGAGGTAAAATTGTCCACCTATATTGTTGCTTCCGCCCCCATTTCAGGGTCTTTCCAGTCAGAGGTGAATATATGTTTGCTCTCAGGGCCTGAGAGCACTCCATTAATTACACTGTTATTCCAGTCTAATAATTTACTAGTTGAATGCCCAATTTAATCATCAAATCCCTTCCCAACAAGTTAGTCTCTGCCTTGGATACATACAATAATTGCCCAGCGATCATTTTATTCCCTAGTCTTAGCTTGGTATCCCCCAAAACTGGCACTGTTATCCCAGCCCCTTCTACCCCCATCACTTTTTAGGGTTTCATTAGTTAATTTAATCCCTGATACTTTACAAGTCAGTAATGACCTAGCTACCCCAGTGTATTGGGTTTGATGGCAAGGTTCGGGGGCTGTGAGTGGGGGGGGGGGAAACTGCAGTGGCAGCCCTCGTGAGAAAAACCCAGAAGCCTCCCCGTGGCAGATAAGGGACAATTTCATCTGGCCCCAAAGGGGCCCACTGCTGCCCAGAGCCAAGCCATGAGCAATACAGTCCGTGCCTCTGTGAGAGCACATCCACGAAAACAAACAAAGAAACAAACAAAAACCTGCTGCTCAACAGCAGTTGGGAGAGCGAGAAACCCCCCCCGCAGACACCAAAGTCAGCGCAGAAGGAGGGGGAGGAGGCGCTCCAGGCGCTGGAGCCGAAGCCCCCCTGCGGCCGCTGGAGAGGCCCCTGGTGGAGCAGGCTGTTCCCCCCTCCTGTCCCCCTCCCGATGCTTGGGAAACTGAACAAACACCACAACAAATATGCAAATATACCAAAACTTCTAGACTGTTACTTAGATAATGCCTACATCCTCTTTCCCTGCTCATTCAACTTCAAACAGCTCTGTTAAATATTACATGCCACACCTTTAACACCTTCAGCAACCCTTTTAACACTTCCTTCATCTTTCTCCAGACTGTACTTTTCTAATACCAGCACCGAAGGCTCAGTCAGGGGCCAACTTAATTCCATACCTTTTCCCTCCAAGATACTGAAACAACATATCAATATAGCATATTTCATCCCATTTTCCTTCTTTCCTCCTTCTTCCACTCCAGATATTCCTATTCGAAGTGGCCAGCCTGGCCACACTTAAAACATCTTATCAAAGCCTGTCTCTGCTAGGACTCGGGCCGCAACACAGGCAGCCTTCTTTGCCTGCCATTCCTTTATCTCTCTTCCCCTCCTTTCCATCCTGGCCCTGACTCCCTCTGAAGATTTTCTTCATCTTTCTCCAACCCTCTGCCTCACTACCCGCTGCACTGTCAATACCATTAGTTTTGATCTCTTTTTTCTTTTTTTCCTTCTTATCTCCCCTCCAGACACACGCCTCCAGGGCCTCCCACAGGAGGGTCCCCCAGAGACTGCTCACTACATCCCCCCACCTTCTGAAGCATTTTCTGTGTATTTTGCAAGGCTTTAATCACACAATGAACTTTCAAGAGCCCTTGGGATACTGGGTCATCAGGTCTCATCCCCAAGTACTTTCTCATTCTGACCCCAAGTCTCTCATATGATTTCTGTGTTGCACACTATTATTATTCCAGCCAGGATTGGCAAGTGGGTATTTCTGCCCTGCCAGTATCACCCCTGGTCCTGGAGGATGAGCTCTTTCCCATTCTTGTATAGCAGCTCTCCTCCTGATCATTCCCATTTCTTTCCCTGTAAACAACATACTTATAGACATAATTCCCTCCCCCAAGAGTATAAATAAGGTCGTAGGAACTGCTCTAATTGTTCAACTAGGCTGTTGGGGTCCTCGAATAAAGACTTCCTCTCCTTCTTAAAAGTCCTAACCTCTCTGCTGGTAAGGAGGAGGGGGTAGTTCACCTAAGAGGATACACAGTTAGTGTTAGCACTGTTAGTATCAGGGAAGGCAAAATTCTCAATATATCTTCTACCTTGTTCTAATTCTTGCCAGAGCCTAGAGTATGATACTTCTTTAGGGACAGTGTTAATTACAGTCCCTATCTCCCTTCCTGGAGTGACTGCTGCTGCCACCAGTTCAATATTAAGATTATAGGGAGCATAACTTGGCTCCTTCTCTGAAAAAGGAATCTTATTGTTTACACATAAATTTAAAGCCTGAATTTTCATCAGACCCATATTTTGGCCAAAATACTGCTGTTTCCTTAATTGGTTCTTTTGTCCAGACTGATACACAATATTTAACCCTTTTTTTTTTTTTTTAATTATTTTTCTTTTACAATCCCTCTAATTTTGGGATTATGTTTCCAATTTCTTATCATTCTTCAGGAAGAACTATTAGTAGGCACTCCCCCAGGGATATCTCCCTGTCCCCTGGAACTCATATTTTCCCATTTTTCCTAACCCTCGCCAGTATGTGCTACAGAATTTTCCCTTCTGCAGTGTACCACACACCAACGTACTGAAAAATGGGGGTGTACCGCAAAGCACTTCCCCGTGCCAGCGTTACCGCACACCTGAGTTTACCAGATTCCCTGGTGTACTTCCAAGCACTTCCCCGTGCAAGGATTACCGTACACCAGATTCCCCTGGTGTAGTGCCAGCACTTCCCCGTGCAAGGGCTTACCATACACCAGATCACCCGACCCCCAAGGCAATACTCAATATTTCTGACCTTGGTCTGTGCACAGAGTTACCGGATCGATTCTTAAAAACCCGGAGTGCCTACCTTCTTCCTTTCCCCACTACTTCACGGATCCTGCCTCTTTAACCAGTGTCGGGCCCTCTGTCAGCTTTCCGCAGAACCGCCACCGTCGATGCACAGGACCGCTGAAATCAGCGGGGCATGCCTTCCTACTGCTGCGGCGGTGGGGCTCCCCAGTAGGTGACTGGCTCCCGGACGAGCCCCCAAATTGTGAGAAACACTCCGTAGCCAATAACTTAGGCTCAGGCGAGGATCTCAGTGAAGTAGAAATTTATTCGCGATTGCAATGGCGGGCGCCCCACAAGCAGGAGAGAGCGCATCTACTAGTTCCAAAACACAGTTCATATACCTTTTGATGGCAGGACCCTCCCCTGTTTCCCCACTGAGTGGGTAATCCAGGTTCACAATCTATCTGATGCTTCACAAACAATGCATGGCCTTCAGTCGCCGGCCTGTTAAATTTCAAATCTCTTTTGACATTTTTACTGCTTGAAGTGGTAATGTTTCTTCACTTATCTGACTTGACTTGACACCATGATTTTCACCTAATTGTCCTAAGGAGTCTGATTGTCTGCATTTTACAAGGTCCCCTGCTAAACTTTCTTATCACTGTAAGCATATCTCAGTACCACATTCCCTCCTTCTAAACAACGTAACTCTGCAAAAACAACATTTCTATTCCCACACTCAATAAATTCCTTTCTATTATTAATGCAATGCTCTGAAAATTAATTAAGGGGGCAACTTACAACACCCCTCAATACCTTGCCATGCACTTTTGTCAAGGAAGCTAACATGGACATTCGTTGTAACAATTTCCAATTCCAAATACTACAAAAGGCAATATTAAACTTATTCCGGCCCTTGTTGGAGATGGGTGACCCAGTTACTAGCCAACCGGCCGACTGGAAGAGGTTCTTCACCCAGAGGGCAGTCGTGCACTGGCACCGGCTCCCCAGGGACGTGGTCCCGGACCAAGCCGGAGTTTAGGACTGTGCTCTTAGTCCTACGGGCTGAACTCTGGGGTAGGCCCGTGCGGGGCCCCTCCGCGCCCTCCTTGTCCGGGGCCCGCCGGCAGCCGCCTTGCGCCCTGCCGGCCGCCGGGGGGCAGCAGGCGGCGGCGGCGGTGCCTGGGGAAGGTTCGCGAGCTGCGGCGGCGGGGGCGCGATGGCCTCGGGCGGCGGGGGCCGGCGGCGGGAGCGGGCGCGGGGCCCGGGCAGCCTCCTGCCGGGCAGCCCGTCCCCGGGCAGCCCGTCCCCGGGCAGCCCGTCCCCGGGCAGCCCGTCCCCCGCGCGCTCCCCTGGCCGGGGCCGCCTCTGCCGTCGGCGCCGCGGGCTGTGCGGGCTGTGCGGCTCGCCTGGCCGCCGGCAGCGGTGCGCGGGCCGGCGCCGGGAGCTGTGTCCGTGTCGGCAGCGGGGTGAGGGCCGGCCCCCCTCGGGGCCCCGTGTGCCGGGGCCGGCCCGGGCGGGGCTGCGGGGAGGTGCTGAGCGTCGTGTGTCTTGTCCCGTGGCAGAGCCCGCCTGCACGAGCGAGGACGAGGAGAGCGAGGAGGAGGACAGAGGTGGGTCCCGCCGGGCCTTGTCCCCCGGGGCCTGCGCGCAGGCCGCAGGGCCGGCACCCCCGGGGCCGGGCTGGGGGAGCGGCAGCTCCCGGAGCCTCGGCAGCAGGCGAGGGCAGCGGAGGCGTGGGCCGGGGCAGGGTGCCAGGCTGCCGTGAAGTCCAGCCGGGTTCCTCGGGACTGAGGTAGGTTGCGCAGGAGAAGAGCTCGGCGAAGAGCCGGCAGTGGCAGGGGCGGTGGGGGCGGATGGCTGGAGAGCCCCGTGTGTGTGGGACGGGGGGCCCGAGGGGAGGCTTCTCCTGGGCACCGGGGCTTGTCACGAGCCCGCGCCTTCTCTAGTGGACTTGGCGGAGAGCTCGCTGTTGAACAAGCTGATCCACACGTCCCTCGTGGAGTCCAGCCATCACGTGGAGATCCTGCAGCAGGACCCCAGCTCGCCTCTCTTCTCGGTGAAAAGCTTTGAGGAGCTGCCCCTGTGAGTAGGCGGCAGCCCCGAGGCAGGCGGGCTTTGGAGCTGCCCCTGGGCGCTGTTAGCCGTTCCTTGTGGAACGGTCGCTTTTGGTGCTTTTGGGCAGGAAGAAGGAGCTCTTGCAGGGGGTCTACGCCATGGGCTTCAACAGGCCGTCCAAGATCCAGGAGACAGCTCTGCCAATGCTGCTGGCCCATCCGTGAGTACCGGGGCCGCCCGGGTGAGCAGAGCGGTACCACCACCGCCTTGGCTCCCCTGCGGCACCGTGGCGTCGGGGTGCCGGTGCGGGGACGCCAAGCCTTTGTGCTCGGCTAAGCAGCCTTTGCCTTGCAGGCCCCAAAACCTGATTGCACAGAGCCAGTCAGGGACAGGGAAAACGGCAGCTTTTGTGTTGGCGATGTTGAGCAGAGTTAACGGTGCAGAGAAGTACCCGCAGGTAACGTAGGAAGGGGAAAGGCCATGCGGCAGGGGTTTGGCTGCACCCTCAAGCCGCTGTCCGTGGACAGAGCTCTGGTTTTGTCCCAGTCTCAACGGTGGTCTAGCCGCTGTAGCCGCTGTAGTGGGCTGGTAAACACCCAGGTATCGTCCCAGCAGCAGGGAGGTTGGATAGAAAGCTTGGGAGCAGATGCAGCTGCCAGCTAAAGGAGGGTACTTTTACTGGGTAGCAGTGGATTTAGCCAGGCCCTAGGTATCCTGACGTTCTGTTTTGAGGAGCATGCAGCCAGCTTTGAGAAGCACGTGCAGAGACTCCAGCTGTTTGCTGTGACTTGCGCTAGTTTCTGGTGCCGTAAAAGCTCCTGAGAAGGCAAGGCACCTCTCTGGGTTCAGAAGCACCTACGCAGGCTGGGTGCTGCACTTCGAAGTCTTGAGTCTCAAGCATCCTATGTAATTTAAACTCTCAGTTGAAAGCTGGGCACAGAAGCAAATGGCACTGTGCCTGAGGAAACAAATTTCCTTAGCAGAAATCACGGGATCCCAGAACGGGCGAGGTTGGAAGGGCCCTCTGACGCTCATCTAGTCCAACTCCCCTGCTGATCAGGATCACCTAGAGCACACTGTGCAGGATGGCATCCAGGCGGGTTTAGAATGTCTCCAAAGAAGGAGACTCCACAGCCTCTCTGGGCAGCCGGTTCTGGCGCTCTGTCACCCTCACAGTAAAGAAGGGACCTCTCCTAGTAGCTGCCTTGAGTCCCTTCTGCCTTCAGCTGTACCTTCCAGGTTACCTTCCAAAGCTGCAAATGCGACTGCCGTTGCTGATCCCTCTGCAGATTTGGAAGAGTTTAGCGGTGAGATTTCAGCGTGCTGAGCTTTCCGTTCCTTTGAAATGCCTTCTCGTTTGCGTAGGGTATGCCATGCCAGGGGCACTGCGTGCTTTTAAAAGATGTGGCTCTTGTCTGACAGCTGTCTTATCTCTCAGTGCCTCTGCTTGGCTCCAACCTACGAGCTGGCCCTGCAGATCGGACATGTGATCGAGAAGATGGGTCAGTTTTGTGCCGACATCAGGGTTACGTACGCTGTTCAGGGAAACAGAGGTGAGTCCAGCCCTGCTGAGCGGAGCTGCGGGCGGTGTAACAGTCCTGTAAGGAGCTAGCGGGATGCTGTGAGAGCTGTGAACTAGCGGGAGCTGTGCGGAGCTCTGAAGGCACATGAAACGGCGTGTGAATTCCCGTGCCTTCTAAGGAGTCATTCTCGTGACCGCTGTCTCCTTTCAGAGGTGGGGCACCCCTTTTGCTGGTTTCCACCTGACAAGGCGTCAGGGAAGCGTCAGCCCTGCTTGATGGCTCCCTGCAATTTTAAGCTCCTGAGCTCCGCTTTGCAATGACCCCCCTCAAAGGCATTGCTAGGCAGTCCGAAGCTGACGCAGCAGGGTTGGAACCATGCTCAAGCAGTCGGAACATAGCAGATGTTGAGTCCCTGTCTCTCTGGATACTACCCTGCTCATTCGCAGCCAGGTGTGTGTGGCCGAGAAACATAATGCTCCTTGCACTGAGGTGGTGTGATACGATTTCTCCTCCTGCAGTTCTGCCAGGCACCTTGCTGGAAGAGCAGATTGTCATCGGGACTCCTGGGACAATGCTGGACTGGTGTTTCAAACGGCGAGTGGTGAATATGAAGAGAATCAGCCTGTTTGTGCTGGATGAAGCTGACGTAATGATGGACCGTCAGGGCTTCTCGTACCAAAGCATTCGCATTCAGAGGTGAATACCAGTGCTGGCTTGTGTCCTGCCACAATTTGAGATAGTCAAATGCGGTGTTTCGAGATGCCCTTAGATACATTGGGTAGCGAAAGAAATAGAAGAGGAGAGACAGGAAAAGACAAGAGAGAGAGGGAGAGAGAGGAAGAAAGAAATCCACTTTGTGTGGAAGAAACTGCAGAACAAGGGAGCCAAAGAAATTGTCTCTGACTGCTACATCCCTTGGATGTCCTTGGCCAGACGTAGCTTTGCTCCTGATCAGAACGTAGACAAGTAAATCCTCCTCCCCCACTTTTTGCTGGTTGCTCAGCTTTGAAAAACTCTGTGGGCCATGAAGGTCTTTACAGAGTGAATGACAGGGCTTGAAATGTAGCTCGAGAATCAGGGGATACGGGGACCTGTCCTTGGCACGTGGAAATGCTGTGTGTGAGCGGTGTCTGCGGGTGCAAAGAAGGAGGCCAAGTGTTAATTGGGTGTTTTTTCCTCCGATAGTAGATAGCCTTTTGGAATAATAATACTGCAAATGCAGAGTAGCTTATTCCGACAGGCCTCTTCCGTAGGGCTGACTCATTCTGGAGTGCTGTGCTGTGCTGCGCTGAGTGAGGAATGGCCCTCCCTGGATGGAGGAATCCCTTTGTTTCCAAAGCCTGTTCATCCAGAGGTAGCTTGTAGCATGCCTCAGGGGTAACAAGTCCTTTTTGTGCTCTAGGGCTTTACCGAGGGGCTGCCAAATGCTGCTTTTCTCTGCAACCTTCAAGGAAACAGTGTGGAATTTTGCAAAGCAAATTATCTCCAACCCCATCATAATAAAGCTCCGTCAGGAAGAGCTGACCCTGAGCAATATCAGGCAGTACTACTTTGTGTGCAGGAACAGAGAGGAGAAGTACGAGGCCCTGTGCAACATCTACGGCAGCATCACCATTGGGCAGGCTATGATATTCTGCCAGGTAAAGCAGCTAGTTTGCCAGGAGAGAGTGGTGGTGTCCTTGCAGTCAGTGGTTTGTAAACGATCCGTCTTACAGCGTGGCCTCAGTACTTCTGCTGAGACCATCAAAAGGAAGGGAGGGATGGGAAGCACCTGGGCAGCACTTAAAGGACAGCCCTTCTGGCACAGCCATTAGATTGGCTGGAGCTGAGCGTGAAAGCACGGGCACGATGACTTGCAGCAAGTGCAGCCTTTAAAAGAGGTGTTCTAGCAGCATCTGTCGTGACGGTTGAGATCCCGTTTGCCTGGCTTCCCCAGGGAGCATTGCATAGGAAACATACTGTGTTTCCTTGCCCTTTGCACTTTGTGTTGGGCTTCTTGCTCGCCTGCATCGCTCTGGTCTTCTTTGGAGGCTCTGCCTGTTAAAAAGCAGCAGGGGCTCAACTGAAAGGATTTAGGGGAAGCTTAGCAGTGAAGGATAGGCAATGACTGAGAGGAGCAGCAGCAGCAGAGCTGCTGCAAAAGCTCCTCCTGCCTCTCCCACGCATCTAGACTCGCAGGAGTGCGGACTGGCTGTCGGTGGAGATGAGCAAAGATGGGCACCAGGTCGCCATGCTGACGGCAGAGCTGACCATAGTGCAGAGGGCCGATGTGATTCAGAGATTCCGCGATGGGAAGGAGAAGGTCCTCATCACCACAAACGTCTGTGCTAGAGGTAGCGTATCCTGAAAAGCAACACCCTGGCAGCGTCTGCAGTGTGGGAATCCCCTTGCTTTGCCCCATGGCCCATCAACTCACAGGGGACACACGATGCTGCTTTGTTTCTGGTGACACAACCCGTGCTCCGTGGCCTCTCCATGTAGGTCTTTTGTTGCCTTGACATGTCATTGTAGTGTGTGCTGCAGAGCCAGGGCTGACCGCTTTATACTGCAAGTGGACTAGCCCCGATCTGGACGCAGGTGATTGCCTTCGGATCTGTGGGAGCCTGGTTGCGAGAAACCTCTCTGTCTTTCAGGGATTGATGTGGCACAAGTCACCATCGTGGTGAACTTCAGCCTCCCTGTTAATCAGGAGAAGCAGCTGGATTTTGAGACCTACCTGCACCGCATTGGTCGAACGGGCCGCTTTGGGAAGAAGGGCATTGCCTTCAACATGGTGGAAAGGCAGACCACGTACCTCGTGCACAGTATAGAGGAGCATTTCCGTGAGTATCCTTGTGCCCAGCTCTGAGACGCTGCGAAGAGCTGAGGGACACGTGGATGAGGAGTGCATTGGGAAGCGTTAAGGGATGTCAGGAGTGTGGCCACCTCTTGCAGCTGCTCTCTTGGGCACGGACCCCACCCACGCACCTGATACCTTGGTGTGGACCCGAGGTACCCCACAGTCACTAGCTGGCCCAGGCTGAAGTTTGCGGGTGAATGCACACACACATACCCCCTCCATACCCACACAGTCTGTAGGAGGTACAGATGCTCACCTCTGCCTCCAGCAGCTGTCACTTCGAGTTCATCATGTACACGCACACACAGTCACAGTCACTCCGGTGCCCCCCAGCAGATGTTTTTTTGGATGCACAGCATCCCCAGCCCAGTGGCTGGGAGTTGAAGAACCGTGCTTGCTGCAGCATCTGCAGTGAGACCCCTGCAGTGGCTCCAGTAGGTGGCAGCCGAGGCCAAGGGCAGCCTTGTCCCTGTCTGACTGCAGGAGTTGGCACCAGTTTTCATTCATGCACGGGTCTCAGCAGTAGCTGGTGAGAAGGTACTGCTGTTCTGCTGTACGCACGCACGTACACCACACACACACACATACCAGGGATTGAGTGTGAGATCACAGGGAGACAGAAGTGGGAAAAGATTTAAGCAGGCGTAAGACTACAAGACAGACCGTGGCGATCAGTGTCGGGGCTAAACCAAAGAAGCACACCGACTAGCCCCATTTCACATGCAAGTGGCCGCTTCTATGCCCTTTCCTGCTTACCCCCTCTTTGCACGTCCCACCTCCCTTTCCTCCTGCACGTCCCATCCTGGGTTTGTACAGCCCTCCCAGTTCCCACACCCCTTCCAGTCCAGGTCCCCCTGGCTCACAGCCTTACCAGCTGTAAAGTGCAGGTGGTTCTTCTGGGAAGCGGCAGCTGTAGTTTCTCGATAGCCCACCAATGAGTGTGAGTGGTGAGGTTAGTTTCTCGTCATTGTCTCATTGGTTTTGTCAGGTCTGTGTCAGGTGTTTTGTTGCTTGTTTCCTCCTTTTCCCACGTTGCCCAGTTGCCAAGGTCCTTGATCGGATAACCTCTGTGGAATAAACACTCTGAGCTCCATCAGTCAGTGTGACTGATCAGTTTGGGTTCCCATCACTACATACGTCCCTTATCATTTGTCGGTCAGGTTTGTGTCTGTTGTGCTCTCTCAAAGTTTGATTATCTTTTGAACTCCGCAGTGTGGAAATGCCATGCTGAGCACTTTGGGTAGCTTTTCAGCCCAGAGCGAGGTTAGCACGTGCACTGAGCCAGGAAGCCGTATCCCAGAGGTGGCCAGTTGGTCCTGAGATAGCTGGAATCTGTGTCACTTCTACCTCTACCTCTACTCAACTGGGTTTGATGCAAACAGCTGGGCAGGTTTCTAACCTCTCACCTCCGGCCACATTCTGAACAGCTCACAGCTTGTTTTATGTCATCTGTGGAAGGCAGAGCCGAGAGTCCTGGGCATGGCTGCCAGGGTTTGCCACTGCTAGCAGCCCCCGAGCAGCAGTGCTATGCCTTTGCCAACTCCTGGGCAGGCACTGACATTTGTTTTCTTTCTTCAGAGACCGAGATCAAGAGGCTTGACCCAGATGACATGGACGAGCTGGAACAGCTGGACAACTGAGCAAAATGTCGGGATTTGCTCCAGTGAATCCAAGTTTTGGTTTAACATGGATGGGAAAAGGTTTGGGAAATCTCCCAGTTTTCTTCAAAGTTCCTGAAGATGCTTGGTTTTGTTGTGATGTTTTACAAAATGGGAAGATGGGAGGGGAGCGGGGGGGGAGTGGGGGGAAAGACACACACGACCCTCATCCCTCAAAGTTTTGGGATTCTTGCGATTGTTTTTCTGGTAATAAAACTTCCTTGGTTTGTCTCTGAGGTTTTTACAGCCATAATTTTGTGTGTCATGATGAATCACCTGAAAACAGAACATGCAGGGGTTTAACAACATGGACCGTTTGGAGCGAGTCCAGAGGAGGGCCACGAGGATGATTGCAGGGCTGGAGCATCTCTCCGATAAAGACAGACTGAGAGAGCTGGGGGTGTTTGGCCTGGAAAAGAGCAGGGTTTGGGGAGACCTTACAGCAGCCTTCTAGTACCTAATGGGGGCCACAAGGAAGCTGGAAAGGGAGTCTATCAGTGAATGTAGTGACAGGACAAGGAGTAATGGATTTCAACACAGGGCTCCAGGTGTCCCAAGGCCCGTGGTCGGTGTTGAAAACAGAGGCAAAGAAGACATTAGATGTCTGCTTTGTCTGTGACCCTATTTGTGAGGTGAATAATAGACCAATGTTACTTGTAGTCCCTTTTTTGGTGTTGACATACTTTAAAAAGCCCTTTTTGTTGCCTCCGACAGTACTGGCCAGCTTCAACTCCGAGTTTTGGCCGCACTTTTCTCCTTCCAGGCACACAGCATTTCTGTTGTCCTCCCTTGTCACTTGAACTTGCCTCCAGTGTCCATAGACTTTCCTTTTCCGCCTAAGTTATAGAAGAAGATTCCTGCTCAGCCAAGCCAGCGTTCTGTCCTTCTTGTTTAACATCTAACACTTTGGAATCACCTGCTCCTGTGCTCTTAAGAGATGGCTCTTAAAAAGTGACCAGCACTGACGGACTCTGACACCTTCAGAAACAGATTCCCAAGGGACCTTATGAAGTGGTTAATAGCCTGACATCTGTTCTTCTCATATCCAAGGATGACATTTTGAGTGGAGTTTTTCTCCTGTCACCAAAGATTTTAAACTCAACTACTTCATGGTCACTTTGGCCAAGACAGCCACAAATTGCCACTTTACCTTCTCTGTTTACAAACAACAAATCCTGGAGGCACCTTTCCCCTTCGTGCCTGTACCAAGAAGTTAGCTTCAGTGTGCATTAGTTATTTCTGCGGCAGGCAGGCTACGACTTGGTTGCCATCACGGAGACGTGGTGGGACCAGTCTCATGACTGGAGTGCTGCAATGCCTGGCTATAAGCTCTATAGAAGGGACAGGCAGCATAGAAGGGGTGGTGGTGTGGCTCTCTATATTAGAGAGTCTTTCGAGGTTGTAGAACTCGAGGTTGGGAATGACAAGGTCGAGTCCCTTTGGGTTAGGATCAGCAGGGACAACAAGGCTAGTGTCCTGGTCGGGGTCTGCTATAGACCGCCGAACCAGGATGAGGAGACGGATGAGGAATTCTACAGGCAGCTGACAGAGGTTGCAAAATCATCAGCTCTTGTACTCGTGGGGGACTTCAACTTCCCTGACATATCCTGGAAGCACAACACAGCCCTGAGAAAGCAGTCTAGGAGGTTTCTGGAGAGCGTGGAAGATAGCTTCCTGACGCAGCTGGTTAGTGAGCCTACCAGGGGAGGTGCCCCGCTAGACCTTCTCTTCACAAACAGAGAAGGACTGGTGGAGGACGTGATCGTCGGGAGCTGTCTAGGGCAGAGTGACCACGCAATGGTGGAGTTCACTATTCTTGGCGAGGCCAGGAAGGGGACCAGTAAAACCGCTGTATTGGACTTTCGGAGGGCTGACTTTGAGCTGCTCAGGACACTGGTTGGTGGAGTCCCTTGGGAGGCGGTTCTGAAGGGCAGAGGGGTCCAGGAAGGCTGGGCGCTCTTCAAGAGGGAAGTCTTAATGGCGCAGGAACGGTCTGTTCCCACGTGCCCAAAGACGAGCTGGCGGGGAAGAAGACCGGCCTGGCTCAACAGAGAATTGTGGCTTGATCTTAGGAGGAAAAAGAGGGTTTATAAGCTTTGGAAAAGTGGGCAGGCCACTAAGGAGGACTTTAAAGAAGTAGCGAGGCTGTGCAGGGACAAAATTAGGAAGGCCAAAGCTCATCTGGAGCTCAATCTGGCTACTGCCGTTAAAGATAACAAAAAACGTTTCTATAAATACATCAACACAAAAAGGAGGACTAAGGAGAATCTCCATCCTTTACTGGATGCGGGGGGAAACTTAGTTACAAGAGATGAGGAAAAGGCGGAGGTGCTCAATGCCTTCTTTGCCTCAGTCTTTAGCGGCAATACCGGATGTTCTCTGGATACCCAGTACCCTGAGCTGGTGGAAGGGGATGGGGAGCAGGATGTGGCCCTCATTATCCATGAAGAACTGGTTGGTGACCTACTACGGCACTTAGATGTGCACAAGTCGATGGGGCCAGATGGGATCCACCCAAGGGTACTGAGGGAACTGGCAGAGGAGCTGGCCAAGCCACTGTCCATCATTTATCAACAGTCCTGGCTATCGGGGGAGGTCCCAATCGACTGGCGGCTAGCAAACGTGACGCCCATCTACAAGAAGGGCCGGAGGGCTGACCCAGGAAACTACAGGCCTGTCAGTTTGACCTCAGTGCCAGGAAAGCTCATGGAGCAGATCCTCCTGAGAGTCATCATGCAGCACTTGAAGGGGAAGCAGGCGATCAGGCCCAGTCAGCATGGCTTTATGAAAGGCAGGTCATGCCTGACGAACCTGATCTCCTTCTATGACAGAGTGACGCGCTGGGTGGATGAGGGAAAGGCTGTGGATGTGGTCTACCTTGACTTCAGCAAGGCTTTTGACACCGTCTCCCACAGCATTCTCCTCAAGAAACTGGCTGCTCTTGGCTTGGACTGGCGCACGCTTCGTTGGGTTAGAAACTGGCTGGATAGCCGGGCCCAAAGAGTCGTGGTGAATGGAGCCAAGTCCAGTTGGAGGCCAGTCACTAGTGGCGTCCCCCAGGGCTCGGTGCTGGGGCCGGTCCTCTTTAATATCTTCATCGATGATCTGGACGAGGGCATCAAGTGCACCCTCAGTAAGTTCGCAGATGACACCAAGTTAGGTGCGTGTGTCGATCTGCTTGAGGGTAGGAAAGCTCTGCAGGAGGATCTGGATAGGCTGCACCGATGGGCTGAGGTCAACTGCATGAAGTTTAACAAGGCCAAGTGCCGGGTCCTGCACCTGGGGCGCAATAACCCCAAGCAGAGCTACAGGCTGGGAGAGGAATGGTTGGAAAGCTGCCAGGCAGAGAAGGACCTGGGAGTGATGGTGGACAGTCGGCTGAATATGAGCCAGCAGTGTGCTCAGGTGGCCAAGAAGGCCAACGGCATCCTGGCTTGTATTAGGAACAGCGTGACCAGCAGGGCTAGGGAGGTGATCGTCCCCCTGTACTCAGCTCTGGTGAGGCCGCACCTCGAGTACTGTGTTCAGTTTTGGGCCCCTCGCTACAAGAAGGACATGGAGGTGCTTGAGCGGGTGCAGAGAAGGGCGACGAAGCTGGTGAGGGGCCTGGAGAACAAGTCCTACGAGGAGCGGCTGAGGGAGCTGGGCTTGTTCAGCCTGGAGAAGAGGAGGCTCAGGGGCGACCTTATCGCTCTTTTTAGGTACCTCAAGGGAGGCTGTAGCGAGGTGGGGGTTGGCCTGTTCTCCCACGTGCCTGGTGACAGGACGAGGGGGAATGGGTTTAAGTTGAGCCAGGGGAGTTTTAGGCTAGATGTTAGGAAGAACTTCTTCACTGAAAGGGTTGTGAGGCATTGGAACAGGCTGCCCAGGGAAGTGGTGGAGTCACCATCCTTGGAAGTCTTCAAAAGACGTTTAGATGTAGAGCTTAGGGATATGGTTTAGTGGAGGGCTGTTAGCGTTAGGTTGGAGGTTGGACTCGATGACCTTGAGGTCTCTTCCAACCTAGAAAAAAATTCTGTGATTCTGTGATTCTGTTAGGAATTCATTAGGAATACTGTTTGTATTGACAGTTGGTATTCCCAGTTAATGTCTGTGAAGTTGAAGTCACCCATAAGGATCAGGTTAGCTGATCTAGAGACATCCCTTGATAATCTGTGACCTTCAAGTTCCCAGTCTTCATACCTATTGTATAAGGGCACCTGGGAAGGCGAGGTAGGGAAGGAGGGGATTTGCTTGCTGCCCTGACCAGAAAAATTCCAGGTGCTGGGACAGAAGTGACCTCACAGCCAGCATCCACAGGGCTACAAGGAACTGTTGTCCTCAGGAGGCCTCTTCTCAGCCCACCCAGGAGTACGGGTTGCAGGGAGTGCCCTGCACAATCACTCAGGTACTCTGCCTGCCAAGCAGCTCATGCTGCAGAAGGCCTCCCCCATGTTCCACCCACATTCCACCTGCTCGCAACTCGCTCAGGCAGTATCTCTGTAAACCTCCATTGGAAACGACAGGCTCATGCACTCCCTGCAGACAGAGACCTGAACAGCCACATCTTTGGGGAGGCATTTGGTACAGGTTGCCACAGACTTTTGGCAAGTGCTTTAGCAAGTGCATGCCAACTGGTGGTGTGGCCATGGCTGGGATTGCTTTCTGGGAGGTACCTGGTAGGTGAGACAGTCTATGGAGTAGATGTCAGTTGTTCTTCCCCTATCCATGAGTGCTGTAAGTCCCTTGTAGAAGGCCACCAGGCACAATTTGCCCTTCGTGAATGTGATATAAGTTCATCTGATTCGTGTCAGTATGGAACAGTGCTAGGGCCGCATGGTATGATGAATGTGACCTTCTGTCTTACATACCCCTGTATAACCACAAGTCTAAGAAAAACAGAATGATTAATGTATATAGTTCTTGTACCTTGACTTTGGTTTCTTCCCTTTCCTCCCAGTGTCCCAGTCTCCCCCTCATTATAGTCAATTTATGAAATCTTCAGAAATATTCCTCAAATCCATGAGCCTATTTGCTTTTGTTATTCTGAACTCTTATTCCTAACAGTTACAGCCTTTTTGCCTTCTTTGTGGATGATTTAGTACTGCTATAGATGTGACTGGAGTGTCCCTGTGAATGGCCTGTGAGGAATGTTTTAACAACATGTGAAGTGTCAATAGAGAGCTATTTGTATTTGTATGTTCTTTCTTTGAAGTCTCTGATGTCTGGGAGTTTCAGAACAACTGCTAACAACTAGTAACTGTTATGGCTTCTCAATGGAACATTATGCAAGCCCCTGATATCTGGCCAGGTGGCCAGGAGATTAAGGAGAAGAAAAAAGAATCTGAAGGACGGCTAGGAGACAAAACTTGCAGGGGATGCTGTGTAAGCTTTTGACATGCTGCCAAGGAGTACAAAGGGGACGGACAAGAAAAAAAAACTGAGAGGAAGACTACGAGCCTTCAGCATGAAAGACCCCCAGAGACCACCAGGGGGACCACTGGAGACTGATGTGCATGCTCCAGTAGGAGGGACTGGATCCTGGAAGCTAATTATAATAACCCAGTTTTTTTTAGAAGTAGTAATGAACATGTATTAGTCTAGGAGCATAAAAATCAGCTACTTGATGTAACTGGTGTGCGTCCTGGCGGAGCGGAGACTCCCGGCGCACCCAGCGCTGTTTGCTTACCTCTATTCCTTTAATAAATTGTAAACTTTGATTATAATCCTATTTTGAAGACTGAGCCATTTATAACAGTGAAGCCATGTTGGCTGTTGCCAGTTGCCTCCTTATTTTCCACATGCCTCAGCATATTTTCCAGGAGGATCTGCTCCATGATCTTGCCAGGTACAGAGGTAAGACTGACTGGCCTCTAGTGTAGATGCACTTCAGGCCTATTTGGACGATAGCGTAGATGTACTACAGCCTGACTGCACATTAGTGTAAATGCACTAGGGCTAGTCAAGCTCTTTTTCACTACCCCATATCTCCCATCTCTCTTTTCCCAGCTTCCCCTGGGGGAAGCCCTACCCCTACCTTTTTATGGAATTAGGGAAAAGCTCTAATTCATGCATGACCATTCCTGGCCACTTCTGTGGTTTCTAATTTGTCCATGTCCCTTGTGCCTTTGCTGCTGCATGGCTCTCCATCCCCTAACTCAACATGGATGGCAGACCAATCAACCTTGTTAGCCCACTGTCCTATAACCTTTGTCATACCACCCCCAGGCTTGTCTCTGTCAAGCCTGGTTTTACTCCTTTCCTCTCTTCAAATCTAGTTTAAAGCCCTATCACTGTGTTCTGCCAACTCCTGAAAGAAATCAAAGATCCCTCTTAGAGACAAGTGAACCCCTCCACTGCCAGCAGGCCTGGTGTCTTGTAAAATGACCTGTGATCAAAAAAAAGTTCTTCTACTGACACCAGGCTCTGTGACAGGTATTGTTTTGCTGGGTCTTCCTGTTCTTTGCCTTCTTATTGTCTGCAGATGGAGGGATAGAGGAAAACACCATCTGTTCTGCCAATCCCTTAACCAGGTGTCCCAAGGCCCTGAAGTAAATTTTATTTGCCCTTAGGTAAGGAGGTAGGCTTCAGAAAAGTGCTGTCCCCTCTCTTCAGGATCCTCTTTTCTGACCATATCTTATCTCATTAGCGTGATAGCACTCATTTTCTGCCAAGTGTTTGAGACATCATTCTTTTGTAGCTTTTCAGTCTCTTACACCCATGGAGAGGACCAGGGTGAAGCAGGCAGTGTCCCTGCAGACCACTGGGTACCATGTTGGAGTACATCTCCACCCTGCAGCCCCTGGAGGAGCTCATACTGAAGCAGGTGGAGCTGGCCTGAATCATAGAATCACAGAATCATCTAGGTTGGAAGAGACCTCCACGATCATCTAGTCCAACCTCTGACCTAACACTAACAAGTCCTCCACTAAACCATATCACTAAACTTTAAATGTTTTTTAAAGAAGGGATAGTGACTCAACCAATTCCCTGGGCAGCCTATTCCCAAGGCAGGTCAATCTGGCCTGAAGGAGGCTGCAGCCCATGGCTGTCCACACAGGAGCAGGCCCCTGGCAGGACCTGACTTCCATGAAGAGGAGTCCATGGTGGAGCAGGTGATCTGGTGGGAGCTGCCAAATGTGGAGGAGGCGTGCTGGAGCCACCCGGTCCTGAAGGATTTCACCCTGTATTACAGACAAATATTGAGCAGTTCTTGAAGAACTGCAGTCTGTGGGAGGTCCTTCTAGGATCAGTTCATGAAGGACTGCCTGCATCCCTTGAGAGGCACACTGTACTGGAGGATGGGAAGCAGGTGAGTTGGCAATTTCCCTGTCCTTTTAATAACTCATGAGATGTTTTTGATGTTGATGTTATTAATGTTATTGTTGTTCTTGGTTGGTTGGTTGCTTAGGTATGTTTTGTGTTGTTGTTGTTCCATTTCTTTTTTTTTTTTTTTTTTCCTGGATTTTCCCTGTCCTGAGGAGGAGAGTGAGACAGAAGCATGTTGGTGCTTAGTAACCTACCAGTGCTAAACAGCCACCGCTCCATACAGCAGGCTGTGCAATGGGGGTACTCAGCACGGGGCTGCAAAAACACCTGTGAACCCAGGAGTGCTGGGCCCCTGTGGAAGAAACCGCTGCCCATCACAGAGTGGGGAAGAGGACCTAGGGATGCGGGCTGTCTGTCTGGACTCCTCTCCTGACCCCTCTCCAAATGGGGGCTGGTGTTCACACAGTGCTCCACAGGCCTCTGCAGCAGCCTGCTTGCACTGGTCCCTCCAAAACAGGGGTGCACCAAGGTGTGGCACCAGCTGCTCCTCATCTCTTTCTCTTCCAGGTGGATGCTCAAGGAAATCCTCCACTCAGGAGAGGTCCCAGGCTACCAGGCCTCCAGTCCTTCCCTCAAGCTTAGCACTGGTGCTGCCAGAGAAGATCCAGGTGTCTGGGTGCTAGCAGATGTTTGCCCCTGAAGCATCTCTGATAAGCCCTGTTTGCCCGGGGCTGATGAGACAAGGAGCCCATTCAGGGATGCTGGCACCTGGTGTGAGGGCCCCATGAGGTGGGGGAGCTGGGGTGGTCAAGTGGCCTGGACGCCTGCTTGCCTTCGCTGCCCTGGGGATTTGTCTGCTCATCGGGCATGGCCTCCTTTCTCCTGCCCCTGCCTGCCTTAGGAAAGCCGCCAAACCACAGGATGATGTCAGTTCAAGTCTATTTGCATGTATTGCAATCTTCCCATGAAAAGAATCTACTACACAGCATTAGAGCCTTTCAAGCTTTTTTTTTTTTTTTTTTTCCTAACATTGATAGTGCTAAATTTAACTGCAACAATCCAGACAGTCTTTTGAGGGCAACAGTCCAGGGCAAAACTCTGCAGTCTTCCACGCAGCCTGTAGCAACCTGGGTCCTTCATGTCTGGGGAGGGTTGCTGTCCACATCCCCTACTAGAAGGAGAGGAGGAGGACACAGAGCACCCTCGTAGGCTTAGGAAATCTAGGACCATTTTCAGTTCAGCACAATGATCTCTTCTCCCTCTTGTGCATTTTGAAAAGTGACCACTGAGGCACGCCACATTTCCTGCTCCAATCCCACTCACCGCTTCTCCCCCTGACAGCTAGGCCATAGTGTCCCAGCAGGTGAGAAGGCAAAGGCTGCTGCTCCCAAAGTATTTCTTCTGCGCAGGCCACAGTCCTCGCAACGCTCCCATCCCCTCAGCTTGCAGGGTTACAGCCACCAGCAAGGTTTTCTTCCTAATTGTCTTCTCTGGCTGGTTCGCTCTGAGCACCGAGTGTGTGTCTGGTACTGCTGGCAAAACGCTGCTGCGCAGCCACAAGTACTGGGTTACTCACATCCCAGCACTCCATGGGCATCACTGACCCATGGCAGAGTGCCTCTGTGCTCTGCTGGAAGGCGCCAACAGATTTGCCACTCTCTTAAGGTAACTGAAATTCATAGAGTCATAGAATCGTTTAGGTTGGAAAAGGCCTCTATGAACATCTGCTCCACGCTGTAACCCAGCACTGACAAGTCCACCACTAAACCACACTAATAAGTTCTAGTTCTACACGTTTTTGAAGAACTCCAGGAACGGTGACTCAACAACTGCCCTGGGCAGCCTGTTCCCATACTTCCCAACGCTTTCGGTCAAGAAAGTTTTCCTAATATCCAAAGTAAACCTCCCCTAGCGCAACTTAAGTCCATTTCCTCTTGTCTTCTCACTTGCTGCTTGGGAGAAGACACCAATCCCCACCTCACTATAGCCTGATTTGTACAGACCTATTCCCACCTCACCACAGCCTCCTTTAAGCTAACTGCAGAGTGTTATCAGGAGTTGCCCGAGCCTCCTTTTCTCCAGGCTGAAGAACCCCAGCTCCCTCAGCCGCTCCTCATAAGACTTGTTCTCGGGACCCTTCACCAGCCTCGCTGCCCTTCTCTGGACATGCTCCAGCACGTCAATGTCCTTCTTGTAGTGAGGGGCCCGAAACTGAGCACAGTATTTGAGGTGCGGCCTCACCGGAGCTGAGTACAGAGGGACAATCACTGCCCTAGTGCTGCTGGCCACGCTATTTCTGGTACAAGCCAGGATGCTGTTGGTCTTCTTGGCCACCTGACCACACCGCTGGCTCATATTCAGGCAGCTGTCGACCAACCCCCCAGCACCCTTTCCGCCAGGCAGCTTTCCAGACCGTCTCTTCCCCCTGCCTGCAGCGTTGCATGGGCTTGCTGTGCCCCAAGTGCAGGACCCGACACTTAGCCTTGCTGTACCTCAGACAGTTGGCCTCGGACCATCAGTCCAGCCTATCTAGACCCCTCTGCAGAGCCCTCCTACCCTCGAGCAGATCGACACTTGTGCCTAACTTGGTGTTGTCTGGAAACTTACTGAGGGTGTGCTTGATCCCCTCGTGCAAATCCTTGAGAAAGATATTGAAGAGAATTGGTCCTGGTACTGAGCCCTGAGGGACACCACTAGTGACCGACATCCAGCTGGATTTAACTCCATTCACCACACGACTTTGGGCCTGGCCACTCAGCCAGCTTTTAACCCAATGAAGCGGACACTTGTCCGGGCCTTCAGCAGCCAACTGCTCCAGGACAATGGTGGGGGAAACGGTGTCAAAAGCCTTACTGAAGTCTAGGTAGACCATACGCAGGGCCTTTCCCTCATCCACTGAGCGTGTCACATTGCCGTAGAAGGAGACCAGCTTTGTCAAGCAGTACCTACCGGTGCTAAACAGCCACCGCTCCATACAGCAGGCTGTGCAATGGGGGTACTCAGCACGGGGCTGCAAAAACACCTGTGAACCCAGGAGTGCTGGGCCCCTGTGGAAGAAACCGCTGCCCATCACAGAGTGGGGAAGAGGACCTAGGGATGCGGGCTGTCTGTCTGGACTCCTCTCCTGACCCCTCTCCAAATGGGGGCTGGTGTTCACACAGTGCTCCACAGGCCTCTGCAGCAGCCTGCTTGCACTGGTCCCTCCAAAACAGGGGTGCACCAAGGTGTGGCACCAGCTGCTCCTCATCTCTTTCTCTTCCAGGTGGATGCTCAAGGAAATCCTCCACTCAGGAGAGGTCCCAGGCTACCAGGCCTCCAGTCCTTCCCTCAAGCTTAGCACTGGTGCTGCCAGAGAAGATCCAGGTGTCTGGGTGCTAGCAGATGAGGGTGGACCTGGAACCCCCCCAAAGACACAGACACACAGAGCAGAGCTTTGCTGGAGGGCTTTATTGATCATTAGAGGAAAAAGGTCCAGGGCTCCCATGACATCAGGTCGGTGCGTCCAGGGCTGATCATCTCCTCATGCCACTGGGGGGGGCTGAGGACAGGGGGGGTTCACATCATGTCTTCTTCTCCTGAAAGACACAGCCCAAAATGTGCCCCCCAGAGTCCACTGGGACAAGAGAAGCTTTGTCCCTGTGGGGTTTCTCTCAAAGGACCAAGGGAATCTCTCCCATATCTGCGGTGTCCCTGGGCTGCCTGCATGGCAGCCAGAATCCTGCCTGTCCCTTACAGAGACATTCCTGGTCTGTACACAACTGTGGAGCACAAGGGAAAGACTGGGGGATGGCATTTCCCAGGTCCCTCCAGAGCAGGTCATGGGCAGCCCCTTTCACCCAGACCCAGACCCAGGCCCTGACACCCAATTCCCCAAGGACTCCGGGTTCTGCCAGGGTCACCTGGCAGCCTTTGTGGGGCTCCTACTCACCTAGGCTCTGAGGGCTGCAGACAGGCTTCTCTTGCGCAAGGCCTTTACCCCCGTGTCCAAGGCAGGCTGGAGAGAAAGGGAGTGTTAGGGCCAAACTGGGTTGTACTGGGAGGCAGGGGAAGGCAAGGGGGGCTCTGGGGAAAGGGACCTCCAAGGAAAATTGTGTGGATGCTTGAGTGAGTATTGTGGGGCAATGAAGTATAGTGGGACACACTGGGGTTGCCCAAGACACTGAAGTGCCTTGGGAAAGGCAAGGGAAGGCCTGAAGCCTCCAGACCTCGTGGTGCCTCCCAGAGCCCCTTCTCCTGCACGTTGTCCACCTGCAGCAGGAGGCAGCCCATGAGAGACCTGGTAGGTCACAGGGACGTCCCCATGTGCCATGAGGAATGAGAAAGGCGAGCACAACTCTGCGCTTCCCCGGCCTGGCCAGCCCCAGGGTCACCCCGCTACTCACTGGCACAGCAACATCTTCACTTGCTGTCACATCAACATCTGCCACGTCCTAGGGAAGAAGAGCCATGAGGCAGTCGTGAGTGGAGCTCAGTGGTGATGGGATGGTGTTGGGCTGGTGGGGTTGGGTAGTCCCAGGGTTTTGCTGTCCACCCCTCCCCTTGGCTCGGCGCGAGTGCTCCCCATAACCTCACTGCTCCTAAGGCTTCTCTGGGATGTCTGCCCATGCAAGGACACCAGTGTTGGGGGTGGGGGACAAGGAGAGTGTGGGGAATTGGGGTACCCAAAGGGAGGGAGTTGGAGTCTTTGCCAGCCCCTTGCTTGGCAAGGGGAGAAGCAAAGCAAGGAGGTTTGATGCCCACCACTGCGGATTTCTTTTGCAAGAGAGTTGACAGCTGTCAGCTGGGGGAGGAATCCCAGCCCAGTCTGGCCAGAGATCCTCTGAGATGGTCACCTCTTTGGGGTCCTATTGCCCAGAGTGAGACCTGAGGGGCCACGTGAGCACTTACCACCTGGTCCAAGGCCACCACAGATGATTCAGCAGGATGAAGAGCCACCTGTGGCAGGAGAGAAAGGAGCAAGAGAAGGTATGAAAGAGACCGGGGCAGCCAGGCACGGACCCACATTGCGTTGAGACCCCAGTGTCCAAAGAGGGCAAAGTACGCCTGGCCAGAGGGGCCCCCTGCAGCCCATCCCCACCTCCAGCCTTCAGCCTGTGCCCACGATGGGGGGCTCACCTGCGCATCTGCCGGGTGGCACAGGATGGCGAGGAGCAGGGCCACACTGAGCACAGCAACCTTCATCTTCCTCTGCGGTCTGGTGAGTCTTGAGTGAAGCTGGAGAAGGTGAGGGACAAGATTTATTCCTGCCCGGTCTCCTCCTGTCTCCCCCAAGAGCCCCTGGGGCAAAGCTGGGTTTGGCAGGGACACCAGCCCTGGCAACGAGCCCAGCCCTGGCACAGACTGACCCCCACCCCTGGCACTCAGCCAGCCACCTTCCCCGGCACCAGGCCAGCTTCCTGCGTGGGGCAGCTCCATGAGGCAGCTCCATCCAGGCATGAGTTGGTGGGGGGCAGTGCCTCACCTTCTCCTGGTCGGTCTGCCTGTGCCCCCCACCTGCCTCTGCCTCATTTCTCCCTGTCCAGTCAACCCCCCAGGGCTCCCCGTGTGCCAGTATCTTGCCTGAAAGCGGGGCTCTCCAAGCACCGTTGTCCCAGGCACTTTTCCAGGCCTTTGGAGAAAGAGGAGACTGGACTCAGTGCGGTTCATGGGCTAGCAGGAACTGTGGGAACTGGGGACACTGGAAGGTGGTGGTGAGGTTTAGAGGCATGATCAGTGGGCACTCTTGGGGAACTGGGAAAAAGAGTACAGTCAGCGGGGATACTGGGCAGCACTGGAAATGAGTTGTTCTGGTGACGGGTGGGCAGCAGGAGATGGCAGGTTAGCCTTGCAAGGTTTTCTGCAGGCCCCAAACTTGTCCCCCTCTTCGGGCACTCTTGCCCTCCCCAGTGTGGAGACCAGAGAGGAATGTTGCCAGAGCTGCTGCTGCTGCCTGTGGCCACGGTTCCCGCGTGGACACCTGGGTCCTTCTTTGCAGAGCTGCCCCTGGACAGCGGGTGACAGTGCCTCCAGCCCCAGCAAGGCCCCGACCCCAGCCCCGGCTGGGAATCAGCCAATGGTCCTCAAAGACCCTTGTCCCCGGGGAGTGTCCCTTCAGTGCCCTCACCCCAGGCACAGGTCACTGCTGTCCCCAGGCAGGATGTGGCCATTCAGAGGGGACCCGATGAAGCAGGCTCTTGTTCCTGGGCAGCCGCTCGAAGCTAATGGCAGGGGAACAAAGCTCCCCTGGCCTCAGGAGAGATGTTTGCCCCTGAAGCATCTCTGATAAGCCCTGTTTGCCTGGGGCTGATGAGACAAGGAGCCCATTCAGGGATGCTGGCACCTGGTGTGAGGGCCCCATGAGGTGGGGGAGCTGGGGTGGTCAAGTGGCCTGGACGCCTGCTTGCCTTCGCTGCCCTGGGGATTTGTCTGCTCATCGGGCATGGCCTCCTTTCTCCTGCCCCTGCCTGCCTTAGGAAAGCCGCCAAACCACAGGATGATGTCAGTTCAAGTCTATTTGCATGTATTGCAATCTTCCCATGAAAAGAATCTACTACACAGCATTAGAGCCTTTCAAGCTTTTTTTTTTTTTTTTTTTCCTAACATTGATAGTGCTAAATTTAACTGCAACAATCCAGACAGTCTTTTGAGGGCAACAGTCCAGGGCAAAACTCTGCAGTCTTCCACGCAGCCTGTAGCAACCTGGGTCCTTCATGTCTGGGGAGGGTTGCTGTCCACATCCCCTACTAGAAGGAGAGGAGGAGGACACAGAGCACCCTCGTAGGCTTAGGAAATCTAGGACCATTTTCAGTTCAGCACAATGATCTCTTCTCCCTCTTGTGCATTTTGAAAAGTGACCACTGAGGCACGCCACATTTCCTGCTCCAATCCCACTCACCGCTTCTCCCCCTGACAGCTAGGCCATAGTGTCCCAGCAGGTGAGAAGGCAAAGGCTGCTGCTCCCAAAGTATTTCTTCTGCGCAGGCCACAGTCCTCGCAACGCTCCCATCCCCTCAGCTTGCAGGGTTACAGCCACCAGCAAGGTTTTCTTCCTAATTGTCTTCTCTGGCTGGTTCGCTCTGAGCACCGAGTGTGTGTCTGGTACTGCTGGCAAAACGCTGCTGCGCAGCCACAAGTACTGGGTTACTCACATCCCAGCACTCCATGGGCATCACTGACCCATGGCAGAGTGCCTCTGTGCTCTGCTGGAAGGCGCCAACAGATTTGCCACTCTCTTAAGGTAACTGAAATTCATAGAGTCATAGAATCGTTTAGGTTGGAAAAGGCCTCTATGAACATCTGCTCCACGCTGTAACCCAGCACTGACAAGTCCACCACTAAACCACACTAATAAGTTCTAGTTCTACACGTTTTTGAAGAACTCCAGGAACGGTGACTCAACAACTGCCCTGGGCAGCCTGTTCCCATACTTCCCAACGCTTTCGGTCAAGAAAGTTTTCCTAATATCCAAAGTAAACCTCCCCTAGCGCAACTTAAGTCCATTTCCTCTTGTCTTCTCACTTGCTGCTTGGGAGAAGACACCAATCCCCACCTCACTATAGCCTGATTTGTACAGACCTATTCCCACCTCACCACAGCCTCCTTTAAGCTAACTGCAGAGTGTTATCAGGAGTTGCCCGAGCCTCCTTTTCTCCAGGCTGAAGAACCCCAGCTCCCTCAGCCGCTCCTCATAAGACTTGTTCTCGGGACCCTTCACCAGCCTCGCTGCCCTTCTCTGGACATGCTCCAGCACGTCAATGTCCTTCTTGTAGTGAGGGGCCCGAAACTGAGCACAGTATTTGAGGTGCGGCCTCACCGGAGCTGAGTACAGAGGGACAATCACTGCCCTAGTGCTGCTGGCCACGCTATTTCTGGTACAAGCCAGGATGCTGTTGGTCTTCTTGGCCACCTGACCACACCGCTGGCTCATATTCAGGCAGCTGTCGACCAACCCCCCAGCACCCTTTCCGCCAGGCAGCTTTCCAGACCGTCTCTTCCCCCTGCCTGCAGCGTTGCATGGGCTTGCTGTGCCCCAAGTGCAGGACCCGACACTTAGCCTTGCTGTACCTCAGACAGTTGGCCTCGGACCATCAGTCCAGCCTATCTAGACCCCTCTGCAGAGCCCTCCTACCCTCGAGCAGATCGACACTTGTGCCTAACTTGGTGTTGTCTGGAAACTTACTGAGGGTGTGCTTGATCCCCTCGTGCAAATCCTTGAGAAAGATATTGAAGAGAATTGGTCCTGGTACTGAGCCCTGAGGGACACCACTAGTGACCGACATCCAGCTGGATTTAACTCCATTCACCACACGACTTTGGGCCTGGCCACTCAGCCAGCTTTTAACCCAATGAAGCGGACACTTGTCCGGGCCTTCAGCAGCCAACTGCTCCAGGACAATGGTGGGGGAAACGGTGTCAAAAGCCTTACTGAAGTCTAGGTAGACCATACGCAGGGCCTTTCCCTCATCCACTGAGCGTGTCACATTGCCGTAGAAGGAGACCAGCTTTGTCAAGCAGTACCTACCGGTGCTAAACAGCCACCGCTCCATACAGCAGGCTGTGCAATGGGGGTACTCAGCACGGGGCTGCAAAAACACCTGTGAACCCAGGAGTGCTGGGCCCCTGTGGAAGAAACCGCTGCCCATCACAGAGTGGGGAAGAGGACCTAGGGATGCGGGCTGTCTGTCTGGACTCCTCTCCTGACCCCTCTCCAAATGGGGGCTGGTGTTCACACAGTGCTCCACAGGCCTCTGCAGCAGCCTGCTTGCACTGGTCCCTCCAAAACAGGGGTGCACCAAGGTGTGGCACCAGCTGCTCCTCATCTCTTTCTCTTCCAGGTGGATGCTCAAGGAAATCCTCCACTCAGGAGAGGTCCCAGGCTACCAGGCCTCCAGTCCTTCCCTCAAGCTTAGCACTGGTGCTGCCAGAGAAGATCCAGGTGTCTGGGTGCTAGCAGATGAGGGTGGACCTGGAACCCCCCCAAAGACACAGACACACAGAGCAGAGCTTTGCTGGAGGGCTTTATTGATCATTAGAGGAAAAAGGTCCAGGGCTCCCATGACATCAGGTCGGTGCGTCCAGGGCTGATCATCTCCTCATGCCACTGGGGGGGGCTGAGGACAGGGGGGGTTCACATCATGTCTTCTTCTCCTGAAAGACACAGCCCAAAATGTGCCCCCCAGAGTCCACTGGGACAAGAGAAGCTTTGTCCCTGTGGGGTTTCTCTCAAAGGACCAAGGGAATCTCTCCCATATCTGCGGTGTCCCTGGGCTGCCTGCATGGCAGCCAGAATCCTGCCTGTCCCTTACAGAGACATTCCTGGTCTGTACACAACTGTGGAGCACAAGGGAAAGACTGGGGGATGGCATTTCCCAGGTCCCTCCAGAGCAGGTCATGGGCAGCCCCTTTCACCCAGACCCAGACCCAGGCCCTGACACCCAATTCCCCAAGGACTCCGGGTTCTGCCAGGGTCACCTGGCAGCCTTTGTGGGGCTCCTACTCACCTAGGCTCTGAGGGCTGCAGACAGGCTTCTCTTGCGCAAGGCCTTTACCCCCGTGTCCAAGGCAGGCTGGAGAGAAAGGGAGTGTTAGGGCCAAACTGGGTTGTACTGGGAGGCAGGGGAAGGCAAGGGGGGCTCTGGGGAAAGGGACCTCCAAGGAAAATTGTGTGGATGCTTGAGTGAGTATTGTGGGGCAATGAAGTATAGTGGGACACACTGGGGTTGCCCAAGACACTGAAGTGCCTTGGGAAAGGCAAGGGAAGGCCTGAAGCCTCCAGACCTCGTGGTGCCTCCCAGAGCCCCTTCTCCTGCACGTTGTCCACCTGCAGCAGGAGGCAGCCCATGAGAGACCTGGTAGGTCACAGGGACGTCCCCATGTGCCATGAGGAATGAGAAAGGCGAGCACAACTCTGCGCTTCCCCGGCCTGGCCAGCCCCAGGGTCACCCCGCTACTCACTGGCACAGCAACATCTTCACTTGCTGTCACATCAACATCTGCCACGTCCTAGGGAAGAAGAGCCATGAGGCAGTCGTGAGTGGAGCTCAGTGGTGATGGGATGGTGTTGGGCTGGTGGGGTTGGGTAGTCCCAGGGTTTTGCTGTCCACCCCTCCCCTTGGCTCGGCGCGAGTGCTCCCCATAACCTCACTGCTCCTAAGGCTTCTCTGGGATGTCTGCCCATGCAAGGACACCAGTGTTGGGGGTGGGGGACAAGGAGAGTGTGGGGAATTGGGGTACCCAAAGGGAGGGAGTTGGAGTCTTTGCCAGCCCCTTGCTTGGCAAGGGGAGAAGCAAAGCAAGGAGGTTTGATGCCCACCACTGCGGATTTCTTTTGCAAGAGAGTTGACAGCTGTCAGCTGGGGGAGGAATCCCAGCCCAGTCTGGCCAGAGATCCTCTGAGATGGTCACCTCTTTGGGGTCCTATTGCCCAGAGTGAGACCTGAGGGGCCACGTGAGCACTTACCACCTGGTCCAAGGCCACCACAGATGATTCAGCAGGATGAAGAGCCACCTGTGGCAGGAGAGAAAGGAGCAAGAGAAGGTATGAAAGAGACCGGGGCAGCCAGGCACGGACCCACATTGCGTTGAGACCCCAGTGTCCAAAGAGGGCAAAGTACGCCTGGCCAGAGGGGCCCCCTGCAGCCCATCCCCACCTCCAGCCTTCAGCCTGTGCCCACGATGGGGGGCTCACCTGCGCATCTGCCGGGTGGCACAGGATGGCGAGGAGCAGGGCCACACTGAGCACAGCAACCTTCATCTTCCTCTGCGGTCTGGTGAGTCTTGAGTGAAGCTGGAGAAGGTGAGGGACAAGATTTATTCCTGCCCGGTCTCCTCCTGTCTCCCCCAAGAGCCCCTGGGGCAAAGCTGGGTTTGGCAGGGACACCAGCCCTGGCAACGAGCCCAGCCCTGGCACAGACTGACCCCCACCCCTGGCACTCAGCCAGCCACCTTCCCCGGCACCAGGCCAGCTTCCTGCGTGGGGCAGCTCCATGAGGCAGCTCCATCCAGGCATGAGTTGGTGGGGGGCAGTGCCTCACCTTCTCCTGGTCGGTCTGCCTGTGCCCCCCACCTGCCTCTGCCTCATTTCTCCCTGTCCAGTCAACCCCCCAGGGCTCCCCGTGTGCCAGTATCTTGCCTGAAAGCGGGGCTCTCCAAGCACCGTTGTCCCAGGCACTTTTCCAGGCCTTTGGAGAAAGAGGAGACTGGACTCAGTGCGGTTCATGGGCTAGCAGGAACTGTGGGAACTGGGGACACTGGAAGGTGGTGGTGAGGTTTAGAGGCATGATCAGTGGGCACTCTTGGGGAACTGGGAAAAAGAGTACAGTCAGCGGGGATACTGGGCAGCACTGGAAATGAGTTGTTCTGGTGACGGGTGGGCAGCAGGAGATGGCAGGTTAGCCTTGCAAGGTTTTCTGCAGGCCCCAAACTTGTCCCCCTCTTCGGGCACTCTTGCCCTCCCCAGTGTGGAGACCAGAGAGGAATGTTGCCAGAGCTGCTGCTGCTGCCTGTGGCCACGGTTCCCGCGTGGACACCTGGGTCCTTCTTTGCAGAGCTGCCCCTGGACAGCGGGTGACAGTGCCTCCAGCCCCAGCAAGGCCCCGACCCCAGCCCCGGCTGGGAATCAGCCAATGGTCCTCAAAGACCCTTGTCCCCGGGGAGTGTCCCTTCAGTGCCCTCACCCCAGGCACAGGTCACTGCTGTCCCCAGGCAGGATGTGGCCATTCAGAGGGGACCCGATGAAGCAGGCTCTTGTTCCTGGGCAGCCGCTCGAAGCTAATGGCAGGGGAACAAAGCTCCCCTGGCCTCAGGAGAGATGTTTGCCCCTGAAGCATCTCTGATAAGCCCTGTTTGCCCGGGGCTGATGAGACAAGGAGCCCATTCAGGGATGCTGGCACCTGGTGTGAGGGCCCCATGAGGTGGGGGAGCTGGGGTGGTCAAGTGGCCTGGACGCCTGCTTGCCTTCGCTGCCCTGGGGATTTGTCTGCTCATCGGGCATGGCCTCCTTTCTCCTGCCCCTGCCTGCCTTAGGAAAGCCGCCAAACCACAGGATGATGTCAGTTCAAGTCTATTTGCATGTATTGCAATCTTCCCATGAAAAGAATCTACTACACAGCATTAGAGCCTTTCAAGCTTTTTTTTTTTTTTTTTTTTCCTAACATTGATAGTGCTAAATTTAAATGCAACAATACAGACAGTCTTTTTAGGGCAACAGTCCAGGGCAAAAAACTGCAGTCTTCCACGCAGCCTGTAGCAACCTGGGTCCTTCATGTCTGGGGAGGGTTGCTGTCCACATCCCCTACTAGAAGGAGAGGAGGAGGACACAGAGCACCCTCGTAGGCTTAGGAAATCTAGGACCATTTTCAGTTCAGCACAATGATCTCTTCTCCCTCTTGTGCATTTTGAAAAGTGACCACTGAGGCACGCCACATTTCCTGCTCCAATCCCACTCACCGCTTCTCCCCCTGACAGCTAGGCCATAGTGTCCCAGCAGGTGAGAAGGCAAAGGCTGCTGCTCCCAAAGTATTTCTTCTGCGCAGGCCACAGTCCTCGCAACGCTCCCATCCCCTCAGCTTGCAGGGTTACAGCCACCAGCAAGGTTTTCTTCCTAATTGTCTTCTCTGGCTGGTTCGCTCTGAGCACCGAGTGTGTGTCTGATACTGCTGGCAAAACGCTGCTGCGCAGCCACAAGTACTGGGTTACTCACATCCCAGCACTCCATGGGCATCACTGACCCATGGCAGAGTGCCTCTGTGCTCTGCTGGAAGGCGCCAACAGATTTGCCACTCTCTTAAGGTAACTGAAATTCATAGAGTCATAGAATCGTTTAGGTTGGAAAAGGCCTCTATGAACATCTGCTCCACGCTGTAACCCAGCACTGACAAGTCCACCACTAAACCACACTAATAAGTTCTAGTTCTACACGTTTTTGAAGAACTCCAGGAACGGTGACTCAACAACTGCCCTGGGCAGCCTGTTCCCATACTTCCCAACGCTTTCGGTCAAGAAAGTTTTCCTAATATCCACAGTAAACCTCCCCTAGCGCAACTTAAGTCCATTTCCTCTTGTCTTCTCACTTGCTGCTTGGGAGAAGACACCAATCCCCACCTCACTATAGCCTGATTTGTACAGACCTATTCCCACCTCACCACAGCCTCCTTTAAGCTAACTGCAGAGTGTTATCAGGAGTTGCCCGAGCCTCCTTTTCTCCAGGCTGAAGAACCCCAGCTCCCTCAGCCGCTCCTCATAAGACTTGTTCTCGGGACCCTTCACCAGCCTCGCTGCCCTTCTCTGGATATGCTCCAGCACGTCAATGTCCTTCTTGTAGTGAGGGGCCCGAAACTGAGCACAGTATTTGAGGTGCGGCCTCACCGGAGCTGAGTACAGAGGGACAATCACTGCCCTAGTGCTGCTGGCCACGCTATTTCTGGTACAAGCCAGGATGCTGTTGGTCTTCTTGGCCACCTGACCACACCGCTGGCTCATATTCAGGCAGCTGTCGACCAACCCCCCAGCACCCTTTCCGCCAGGCAGCTTTCCAGACCGTCTCTTCCCCCTGCCTGCAGCGTTGCATGGGCTTGCTGTGACCCAAGTGCAGGACCCGACACTTAGCCTTGCTGTACCTCAGACAGTTGGCCTCGGACCATCAGTCCAGCCTATCTAGACCCCTCTGCAGAGCCCTCCTACCCTCGAGCAGATCGACACTTGTGCCTAACTTGGTGTTGTCTGGAAACTTACTGAGGGTGTGCTTGATCCCCTCGTGCAAATCCTTGAGAAAGATATTGAAGAGAATTGGTCCTGGTACTGAGCCCTGAGGGACACCACTAGTGACCGACATCCAGCTGGATTTAACTCCATTCACCACACGACTTTGGGCCTGGCCACTCAGCCAGCTTTTAACCCAATGAAGCGGACACTTGTCCGGGCCTTCAGCAGCCAACTGCTCCAGGACAATGGTGGGGGAAACGGTGTCAAAAGCCTTACTGAAGTCTAGGTAGACCATACGCAGGGCCTTTCCCTCATCCACTGAGCGTGTCACATTGCCGTAGAAGGAGACCAGCTTTGTCAAGCAGTACCTACCGGTGCTAAACAGCCACCGCTCCATACAGCAGGCTGTGCAATGGGGGTACTCAGCACGGGGCTGCAAAAACACCTGTGAACCCAGGAGTGCTGGGCCCCTGTGGAAGAAACCGCTGCCCATCACAGAGTGGGGAAGAGGACCTAGGGATGCGGGCTGTCTGTCTGGACTCCTCTCCTGACCCCTCTCCAAATGGGGGCTGGTGTTCACACAGTGCTCCACAGGCCTCTGCAGCAGCCTGCTTGCACTGGTCCCTCCAAAACAGGGGTGCACCAAGGTGTGGCACCAGCTGCTCCTCATCTCTTTCTCTTCCAGGTGGATGCTCAAGGAAATCCTCCACTCAGGAGAGGTCCCAGGCTACCAGGCCTCCAGTCCTTCCCTCAAGCTTAGCACTGGTGCTGCCAGAGAAGATCCAGGTGTCTGGGTGCTAGCAGATGAGGGTGGACCTGGAACCCCCCCAAAGACACAGACACACAGAGCAGAGCTTTGCTGGAGGGCTTTATTGATCATTAGAGGAAAAAGGTCCAGGGCTCCCATGACATCAGGTCGGTGCGTCCAGGGCTGATCATCTCCTCATGCCACTGGGGGGGGCTGAGGACAGGGGGGGTTCACATCATGTCTTCTTCTCCTGAAAGACACAGCCCAAAATGTGCCCCCCAGAGTCCACTGGGACAAGAGAAGCTTTGTCCCTGTGGGGTTTCTCTCAAAGGACCAAGGGAATCTCTCCCATATCTGCGGTGTCCCTGGGCTGCCTGCATGGCAGCCAGAATCCTGCCTGTCCCTTACAGAGACATTCCTGGTCTGTACACAACTGTGGAGCACAAGGGAAAGACTGGGGGATGGCATTTCCCAGGTCCCTCCAGAGCAGGTCATGGGCAGCCCCTTTCACCCAGACCCAGACCCAGGCCCTGACACCCAATTCCCCAAGGACTCCGGGTTCTGCCAGGGTCACCTGGCAGCCTTTGTGGGGCTCCTACTCACCTAGGCTCTGAGGGCTGCAGACAGGCTTCTCTTGCGCAAGGCCTTTACCCCCGTGTCCAAGGCAGGCTGGAGAGAAAGGGAGTGTTAGGGCCAAACTGGGTTGTACTGGGAGGCAGGGGAAGGCAAGGGGGGCTCTGGGGAAAGGGACCTCCAAGGAAAATTGTGTGGATGCTTGAGTGAGTATTGTGGGGCAATGAAGTATAGTGGGACACACTGGGGTTGCCCAAGACACTGAAGTGCCTTGGGAAAGGCAAGGGAAGGCCTGAAGCCTCCAGACCTCGTGGTGCCTCCCAGAGCCCCTTCTCCTGCACGTTGTCCACCTGCAGCAGGAGGCAGCCCATGAGAGACCTGGTAGGTCACAGGGACGTCCCCATGTGCCATGAGGAATGAGAAAGGCGAGCACAACTCTGCGCTTCCCCGGCCTGGCCAGCCCCAGGGTCACCCCGCTACTCACTGGCACAGCAACATCTTCACTTGCTGTCACATCAACATCTGCCACGTCCTAGGGAAGAAGAGCCATGAGGCAGTCGTGAGTGGAGCTCAGTGGTGATGGGATGGTGTTGGGCTGGTGGGGTTGGGTAGTCCCAGGGTTTTGCTGTCCACCCCTCCCCTTGGCTCGGCGCGAGTGCTCCCCATAACCTCACTGCTCCTAAGGCTTCTCTGGGATGTCTGCCCATGCAAGGACACCAGTGTTGGGGGTGGGGGACAAGGAGAGTGTGGGGAATTGGGGTACCCAAAGGGAGGGAGTTGGAGTCTTTGCCAGCCCCTTGCTTGGCAAGGGGAGAAGCAAAGCAAGGAGGTTTGATGCCCACCACTGTGGATTTCTTTTGCAAGAGAGTTGACAGCTGTCAGCTGGGGGAGGAATCCCAGCCCAGTCTGGCCAGAGATCCTCTGAGATGGTCACCTCTTTGGGGTCCTATTGCCCAGAGTGAGACCTGAGGGGCCACGTGAGCACTTACCACCTGGTCCAAGGCCACCACAGATGATTCAGCAGGATGAAGAGCCACCTGTGGCAAGAGAGAAAGGAGCAAGAGAAGGTATGAAAGAGACCGGGGCAGCCAGGCACGGACCCACATTGCGTTGAGACCCCAGTGTCCAAAGAGGGCAAAGTACGCCTGGCCAGAGGGGCCCCCTGCAGCCCATCCCCACCTCCAGCCTTCAGCCTGTGCCCACGATGGGGGGCTCACCTGCGCATCTGCCGGGTGGCACAGGATGGCGAGGAGCAGGGCCACACTGAGCACAGCAACCTTCATCTTCCTCTGCGGTCTGGTGAGTCTTGAGTGAAGCTGGAGAAGGTGAGGGACAAGATTTATTCCTGCCCGGTCTCCTCCTGTCTCCCCCAAGAGCCCCTGGGGCAAAGCTGGGTTTGGCAGGGACACCAGCCCTGGCAACGAGCCCAGCCCTGGCACAGACTGACCCCCACCCCTGGCACTCAGCCAGCCACCTTCCCCGGCACCAGGCCAGCTTCCTGCGTGGGGCAGCTCCATGAGGCAGCTCCATCCAGGCATGAGTTGGTGGGGGGCAGTGCCTCACCTTCTCCTGGTCGGTCTGCCTGTGCCCCCCACCTGCCTCTGCCTCATTTCCCCCTGTCCAGTCAACCCCCCAGGGCTCCCCGTGTGCCAGTATCTTGCCTGAAAGCGGGGCTCTCCAAGCACCGTTGTCCCAGGCACTTTTCCAGGCCTTTGGAGAAAGAGGAGACTGGACTCAGTGCGGTTCATGGGCTAGCAGGAACTGTGGGAACTGGGGACACTGGAAGGTGGTGGTGAGGTTTAGAGGCATGATCAGTGGGCACTCTTGGGGAACTGGGAAAAAGAGTACAGTCAGCGGGGATACTGGGCAGCACTGGAAATGAGTTGTTCTGGTGACGGGTGGGCAGCAGGAGATGGCAGGTTAGCCTTGCAAGGTTTTCTGCAGGCCCCAAACTTGTCCCCCTCTTCGGGCACTCTTGCCCTCCCCAGTGTGGAGACCAGAGAGGAATGTTGCCAGAGCTGCTGCTGCTGCCTGTGGCCACGGTTCCCGCGTGGACACCTGGGTCCTTCTTTGCAGAGCTGCCCCTGGACAGCGGGTGACAGTGCCTCCAGCCCCAGCAAGGCCCCGACCCCAGCCCCGGCTGGGAATCAGCCAATGGTCCTCAAAGACCCTTGTCCCCGGGGAGTGTCCCTTCAGTGCCCTCACCCCAGGCACAGGTCACTGCTGTCCCCAGGCAGGATGTGGCCATTCAGAGGGGACCCGATGAAGCAGGCTCTTGTTCCTGGGCAGCCGCTCGAAGCTAATGGCAGGGGAACAAAGCTCCCCTGGCCTCAGGAGAGATGTTTGCCCCTGAAGCATCTCTGATAAGCCCTGTTTGCCCGGGGCTGATGAGACAAGGAGCCCATTCAGGGATGCTGGCACCTGGTGTGAGGGCCCCATGAGGTGGGGGAGCTGGGGTGGTCAAGTGGCCTGGACGCCTGCTTGCCTTCGCTGCCCTGGGGATTTGTCTGCTCATCGGGCATGGCCTCCTTTCTCCTGCCCCTGCCTGCCTTAGGAAAGCCGCCAAACCACAGGATGATGTCAGTTCAAGTCTATTTGCATGTATTGCAATCTTCCCATGAAAAGAATCTACTACACAGCATTAGAGCCTTTCAAGCTTTTTTTTTTTTTTTTTTTTTTTTTTTTTTTTTTTTTTCCTAACATTGATAGTGCTAAATTTAACTGCAACAATCCAGACAGTCTTTTGAGGGCAACAGTCCAGGGCAAAACTCTGCAGTCTTCCACGCAGCCTGTAGCAACCTGGGTCCTTCATGTCTGGGGAGGGTTGCTGTCCACATCCCCTACTAGAAGGAGAGGAGGAGGACACAGAGCACCCTCGTAGGCTTAGGAAATCTAGGACCATTTTCAGTTCAGCACAATGATCTCTTCTCCCTCTTGTGCATTTTGAAAAGTGACCACTGAGGCACGCCACATTTCCTGCTCCAATCCCACTCACCGCTTCTCCCCCTGACAGCTAGGCCATAGTGTCCCAGCAGGTGAGAAGGCAAAGGCTGCTGCTCCCAAAGTATTTCTTCTGCGCAGGCCACAGTCCTCGCAACGCTCCCTTCTCCGTGTCACTCCATGGGCATCTCTGACCCATGGCAGAGTGCCTCTGCGCTCTGCTGGAAGGCTCCAACCTGTTTGCCACTCATTGTTAGGTAACTGAAAAGAAGTAACTTCATCTAACATCTAGCAAATCTAATATCTGCTTGGAGCAACAGGAACATTGAGTGCAGTGAACTGACTTCCTGTACCAGGGTCCTCTGATTCTCCGTATTACTGTCCTCCTGTTTAGGCTCTATCTGCTGCCAGTGCTACAGGGAGCCCAGGCATTGGTGGATGAGCACCCGGCATGCTCAGGTGGCAAATATATTGGCACCCAGGAGATAAAATATGTACTTTGAGGAATAGGCAGGATGACCCAGGCTTTGGAGATGTTTAAAGGATTAGTAGCTGAGGAATTGCTAATGAGGAAGACCATTATGTTGAGATTCCGGGGAGGTTGGGGGAGGGGAGGAGGGGTTCAGGGAATTAATTGTTTAAGCAATCAGCTAGGGGATTGTACAAGCATGTAAATATATTGATAAGGAATTGCATACAGAGTTGAATGGAAAATCCTTTGTTGTATCAGCTCTGTGGGAAAACACCTGGTACTCAGACTTGCACCATTCTAAAATAAATAATATCTTGTCCTAGTGAGCCTATTGGGTCATTGAAACACAGGGTAATGAATCTGAAATTTTTATTGGACAAAAGAATGACAGGACCTTTAAATTACTTCCTAAAGGAAACCCCTTTTCCAGAGCATGAGTGATAAGTGTTCTGCATACACTCACATTAGTGAAGTCATCTGTGGGTTCTGTACACTGACAGACCTGAGTTTTGAATCTCTTGGAGGGGTATCACCCACATGTACACAGCTCTTGGATTTAGTTCCAAAAAAAAGCCATGTCTCCAGGGGGTCCCCAGGGCCATGGGTACAAGTAATAATAATTTTGGTACAATTGAATAGGGGACTATCTGGTGATGTCAGTCATGTGTATTTTAATGGGTTTATTTTCTGTTTTATCCAGAGCTTTTTAAGTGACCAAGCCCATTCATGAGATCTGTTTCCCCTTCAGACTTTGTGGCCAGCATGTGCATCAGGAATTCGAATATGCCATTTGATATCCCATTTATTACTATACTCACATTGAAAGGGGTCTTGAGTTTTCAGTAAATTCACCATTTAAACTCCAAGGATATTCCAAACAGAGATGTGCCTCAATTCCACTTTTCACAGCTATAATGCTGCCATTATATATTCCATATTCATTCAGAACTGTTGCATTTCAGGTCAGATTCCATACTTTGGTATTAAGGCCATCTTAATTCCCTCACCAGCTGATGAAGGAAGAGCTGTGCATGCCCCTTGGTTACGATAGTTCCATCTCACTTAAGTCCTTGTATTAAGTCCCATTCAGGGTTTGGAGATTCATTTCCTTTTCTCCTTCCAAGGAGGACAAGGAGGTAGGCCTCCAAAAACATCCTTCACTGTTACAGTATACAAAATTATACAAAGCAGGTTTACCCACTTATGTTAGCCAAACTCTCAATTAAATGAGACAGGATTTTACATCCACAGTGTGTGAATATATACTTCTCCTGCACCATTTTTTCCCGTGTAAAGAACAAGAACAGGTAACAATGCAAACAATAATCCACGCAGCAAAGAAAAGCCTTTCACCAAACTTTCCAGGTTGGAAGTGGATAATCCATCCGTGACTTCTCAGGGTGATGCCTTGGGCTCAAAGTGTGTATCTTTTACTACTGGGAGGTCATGTCATCCTCCACAGGGAGCAAAGTCACAGTGTATTAGCTTCCCATTTCTCTTGATCCTTCTAATATCCAACTCGGATTTTGTTTCCCCAAACCAGTGAATTCCATATGACTTCCATAATTAATTAATTCTAGCACTAGTTCCCCCAAAGTGATATGGAGGGTCCTTCCAAACAGGGAAGAAATCTAATTCTGAGACCCTATGTAGAAGTCAGATTTGGCGATTACTGGAGAAGAGAGGAGATGAGGTGAAGTGAGATGAGGTGAGGTGAGGTGAGGTGAGGTGAGGTAAAGCAAGCTGAAGTGAGGTGAGAATTGTTGAGATTAGGTAATGTTATGTGTGGTGTGGTGTGGTGAGCTGAGCTAAGCTGAGCTGAGGTGAAGTGAGGTGAGTTGAAGTGTGTTCAGCTTAGGTGAGATAAGGTGAGTTGATGTTTGTTAAGGTAAGGTGAAGTGATGTTAGTTAAGGTGAGATGAGATGATGTTAGGTGACTTGAGATGAGGTTAGGTGAGGTAAGGTGAGGTAATTTGAGGTGACATGAGATGAGGCAAAATGAGGTAAGGTGAGGTGAAGAGGTTATGTAAGATGAAGTGTGCTGAGGTGAGATGAAATGATATGTGGTGAGGTGAGCGCCTTATTTCATCTGTCCTCACCTCACCAGAATGCTCACCTCACCAT